>NC_133325.1:370150711-370415711 GCF_042186555.1 Aquarana catesbeiana
AACAAGATAACAGGAGGGTAGATATTAAGTAGCGCCAATCATGGTGTTCATTGAAGCTCTGTGCAAAAAAAGGTGACAAAAACTCTCTACTGCTTGCCAATAATACCAGGCCACCAGACAAGCCCACCAAATGGTCTGAAGAACAATAAACTTCCACTCTGCCTAACTGGTAGAATACCACGTGTTCAATAACTGACATGTCACTTCTTTTATATTTACATTCTCTGAAATCTCAGCTGTTTTTTCAAAGATTGTGTTCCAAGTTCTAAATGATAGTATTGGGGGGGTTCAATTCCTTCTTCCTTCTGGATACAAAATGGGTGGGTTGACCAACTGATTCTGCATATAAAAATAGAGGGAAGAAAAGAGACCCCTTGCCCCAGGAGAAGCCTGACAGACTGTCGCAAAAACAGCAAATCAAAAGCAAGGGAGTTCTCAGCATGCAGAGGGATAAAGTGATTTAGTTTACCTAAACATTTCCTCTTGAGGTGCACCCCCTGATATATTGCAGCAAGGAAAAGTAACATTTTTCACAAGATCCTTGATGCAGAAAAGTTTTTCTGATCTCCACCAGCAAACTTTTGATGCACTGAACGCTGGTTGGAATTAAGGGTTGCCAAAGATAGGCTGTAGAGTGAGGGTTGGCTGATTGGTATACATATATACAGTACAGTACAGCTACAAGGATTCAGAAAAATATTGTAGCTCTGCTTGCCTGTGAAGGTAAATTTTTCAGGGGCTAACAATTGGTGGGTCCCCTGTAAGACTGAAAATGATTCAGATAATTTAGACAAGAATTGAATCCTTGCTGATGGACAATAGGTGACTTTTAAATCATTTGAGAAAGGGCCAACAAAACAAAAATCATCCAAGTTTTGGTGTCTTAGCATAATGTCTAGTCTTAAAATGACAGATAGGGATGAAGCTACACTGATCTGAGGAGATCACACAGAAGATCAATCCTGCAAGGCGAGGCTACAGAATCT
The DNA here is from genome assembly GCF_042186555.1 of Aquarana catesbeiana. NCBI lineage: Eukaryota > Metazoa > Chordata > Amphibia > Anura > Ranidae > Aquarana > Aquarana catesbeiana. The sequence continues at coordinate 370,151,698 of NC_133325.1, forward strand.
TGGTAAATATCTTGTGAATAATATTAAGGACCGATATGGGCTGCAAGTTGCCTAGAAGCATATGGAAGCATAAGGTCCTTATCTGGTTTGTTTACCATTGTAATATGTGTCTATGAATATTTATCTGCATTTTTAAAAATGTTGTTGCATATATCTTCAAGAAAACGAGTAAAAAAGGGGCACATTTCTTAATGTACAGAGCTTTATACCCATCAGGACCTTGAGACTGGGTTCACATTATTGCATCCCCGCATCCAATTCGCAATAGCAGGAGAATGTAACCGGCTCTCTATGGAGCCGGTTTACATATCTCCGATGCAGCTTTGGTGCTAATTAGCACAGGAGCCCTATGCGTCTTTTGGTCAGTTTCAGGTCCGAATTCAGCCCAAAATTCTGGGTGATATCAGACCTGAAACGGTGAACCAGGACGCATAGGACCCCTGCTGGGAGCCGCATCAGTATCCAGTGTGAAACAAGCCTAAAGGATTTAATGTCTAATGTAAATTCCTCTGATGTCATTTCACCAATTAAAGAGGTCAGTTGAGGCTCTTTTAGTTTTGGGAGCGTAATTATCTACAGACCGTTTCATACAGCATATGGAGGATGCAGGGTTATACAATTGACTACAACCTGAGACTGTATAGATACAATGTTCTGGGATAGCTGTCAGATGACCCCTTGATTCATGCATTTGATAAAAATTAGGGTTGTCAAAGGAGCCAGACAGTTTCAGTTAACATCCTAATTCAGGATTGCTAAATTTCACTCTATTAGCAAATGGTAAATTTCACTCTGGACTATAAATTATGCTCAGCATTATGGGATTACACCATATTGAAATCCTATCTAACAGCCTGAAGTTAATTACAAGTAGTGGCTGAAAGGGAAAGGGAAACAGATAATGGTTTCTGATGTTGGGATTTATGTTGTTTGAGATGGCTGCAGAGGGTGATAATCTCTCTTAGCACCTCTCCCAATGGAAAAAATCAGTTAGTTTATCCTGTATTAAGTATTAAAAATAAGGTAGAGAAACAATGCATTATTTGGTCTCTAGAAAAACAACTCCTGTCTAGCAAAAAGAAAGGAAATATAATTTAAAAAATTGTCCTGGTCAGGGATTTGACCAGGGCACAGGGATCAGTTTGGGAATCTGACAAGCTAGTGCACAATGTAGAACTTAGAAGGCTATAATTAATCATTGATTCACCAGTCTCAATTGTTCCAGCTGTTGCTCCAAAGCCTTGGCAAGCGCTGATGATCATTAAATGGGCTGTCCTATACACATTTGTTGTGCCAAAATGCTCATGGACCAAATTTTGGCCCTGAGCCAGGCTCGTTTTTATACACACATTTTGCCACGATTCTCAGGCATTTTGTTGCACAACAGTTGCAGCAAGATTGCACAGTGTTGGGGGTGCCATTCAGGATGAGTGGTATCCCAAATGCGTGTTGCATTTTTTACCGTGATTTGGAATTACACCGATTCTGCCCGTGAGTCCAAATCGCCAAAGTGTGAATGGGGCCTTAGGCTTATTACATGAGAAAATACAGCAAAGCAGAGCCGAGTGAAATAAAGGAAAAACTGCCAACATTCCAACTGGTAAAGAGTTGAAATGATGCATGCAAATAGCAGCGAAAGAACCCCTCGGGGACTTTAAGGCAGTTACAAGACAGGTAATAAATAAAGCCAATTTATTAGTATATAATCATAAAAAAGGACATAGTCCATAAAATATGAATACAAAAATTACATAGTAGAAAGGTATATATAAGTTCAAGAGTACCCACAACTGCGGGATATAACCCAAATAGCAGCCTAACATGGACTGGCTATGGGGGTCCCATGTTGTAACCGTGAGTTCTAATTGCCAAAGTGTGAATGGGGCCTTAGGCTTATTACATTCATCAATACAACTGTAAAATCTCACAGAGTGCCTGTAAGAACTTAAAATCTAATAAAAGCTATCCTAAGGAGGACAACCACCTCCTTTGTCCTGGTGTTTGCCTAGATTAGGATTTATCAAAGTATGTAGTTTTTGTTGAACATTCAATGGGATAATCCTTAATGAGAGAAAGAGCTTGTAACACACCCCTCAAAGCCACCTGTGAGGATCTGATGAGCTGCTGAAGAGATCCGGGTGCCTTCCTGGTCCGCAGCCAGGGAAATCCAATGGAATCAAAGAAGAATGGCAGCACATCCAGAAGTAAAATCAAAAGAATTTATTGAAAGTCCATAAAATCAAACGAACATGAATTGATGTTTGTCATGTTCATTTGATTTTATGGACTTTCAATAAATTCTTTTGATTTTACTTCCGGATGTGCCGCCATTCCTCTTTTTTTCCAACAGATAATCCTTAATGCCATTGCATTTGTAAATATCTATACCTGGGGGATACTTGGGGTAGAGATATCTACCCTTGTCATACAACAAAAACAAATAGCATAAAACAATATGAGAAAGAGCATAACAAGTAAAAATGGGTGGACAATACAAAATCCAAAAGTTACATCCCAAGAGCTATAAATATACCAACCCAATAGGCTGTACATTAAAATGAGATTTGGGTACGTGGGGGGTTTACATCGGGTGGTCATCAAACCCCCACAAGTCCAGCACAGCTAATCCAAAGTTTATAGATAAATTGGACTCGTGAGCTGGCATGTAATTGCCAACATCCCATGGTATACCAAACAAAATAATACCTCAAGATTTAGGGATTTTAAAGGCAATGTAAACAGATAATTTTATAAAAAAATATATGTTCTATTGATACAAAAATATCTAAAAACAATGATCATATGGATCCAAACAAATTGATTAAATTTGATACATAAAAATACATAAAGTAAAACAAGACGATATCAGAAAGTAGCAAATACAGCTAAGTTCAACAAAGAGATAAATTACATAGCTCTAGGTGATACATAGTTGCAAAGTCAGACGCGTTTCGAAAGTACATAAAATTCTTCATCAGGGACATATAGCAACTTTCTTAAAATACAAACATTATATCAATACATATTTTCAAAACATTATTAAGTGTGTCCAAGACGCTAGTCAAGAAACACTTACGTATTCTGATGTTCAGATGTTGATCCTAAGACTGAGGAGAGAACAACTCCAAACTAAGCACTCCACCACCAACAGCATTGGCCCTCCATCACATTAAGGGGCCCAAGAGTGTAGCACTCAACAAGGAAATCCAATACCTAAGTCTCCACCTTATTTATAATGCAAACCCCCCCAAAAAATATAGGGAGAAAATGGGGGAAAAAGACCTGAAACAAAAAATGGAATAAGATAAATGGCTTGTTAAAAAAAAAACAAAAAAACACACACTTACAAGGAGCCAATGTGGATGTGCTCCAGCTGAATCAATATAAAGCAAAAATGAGCGGTCTCCCCCAGAAAGAGTAATCACCTTGTCATTGAACCAAAAGTCCTCAATGCACACAGTGGAGCTGACATCCCCAGGGCTCCCGGCGTCCTCCTTATATATCCCCAGTAATCAAAAATGGCGCCAAGACCTGACGTCACGTGGACCTGGCCGCTGCGTTATTGATGGGGTGGACCGCTGATGAGCAGAGGGATGGGCTGGCGTAACGACGTGCACCGGCTAGACGGCTCGGAGAGCGAGCAACATACCTGTGGGAAAGCCGTCGCCGTCACCATGGCAAGGTGAAAAAAATACCCCCAAATAAGGTTGTGGGACTTTAACGGCAACAGCGTAATGTAAAAACAATTTTATTCCATAGAAAAGTTTATATATGTATACAAAACATAAGCATAGTTAATAAACATAACACAGTGAACACAATAAAAAGCTGAAACACTGTCAGCTGTACTGATGTGCATTGGATAAAGATGCTTGTAATGTCTTCCACAAAGGCCTACACGTTTCGGGACTGAAACTGACCGTCCCTTCGTCAAGGGCGACTCGTGGGACAAGCTCTTACTGTATGGTGAAATACAAGATTGGAAAAAATATAAATAAATACAACATTTTCTATCACATAATATTGTCTTAGCATTGCATAGAGAACATGAAGTCTATGAAACCAAAACAAGAGAAACAGCTTACCCAAACATGACAGTGTTGGAGCACCCATTGCCCAAATCATGGTGGCGGATATGTCCAAACCACCCACGGATCCAAAAACCGGAGCCTGGGTGTGTGTGGTTGGCCCCACTCTGCCCACACTGATCCACCCCCAAAAAAAGAGACACGGAATCACGGAGCCCGTCCAAGAGGGTACTGTGTCAGGAAGGCACAGACCCAAGTGGATATCTGAAAGGGATAATAAAAAATATGGTATTCAATTAAAGATTATCTAAGTCAAAAATGTCAGTCCAAGGGTCATAGTCGGCTCAGTAAATAGTATCATACCTGAGTGTTAGAAAGTATACAGTGGTGAATCTAGGGCGAGTAGAAAAAAGGGGGCTATATGAAGGGAGTGTGAGAAAGATCTATAGTCTCCTATATTGTGGTTCCTCCCCCTCTCCCCCCCCTCCTTTGATCTAACACACTGTCCGATCATCCGATCATCCAATTTAGGTTGGTCACCTGTGTAATGTTATGTTTAAACCATCTACTTAGATTTGTCTACCCCTGACCTGCTCATCGTGTTTTAGTTCCTTGATGATGTTACATTTGACCTGTTTTCATGCCCTGCAGTTGTTGGATTTCTCATTGCCATGTCCGGTTATGGCACACTATATGTTCGGGTACATCTGTTGGCCCCTCTTTGCCCCGCCCGGCGCAGGGGGCCTCCCAGGGACTCTGTGTCCCTCTTGGGGGGCCTTTTTCATGTGGCGTCCTTGCGGGCATCTAGATGCCTGGCTCGGCTGCCCTCTCTGCGTCGGTGGGTCGCCGCTGCATGACCCACCTCTCAGGCTTATGCCTGTGGGGTTCGCCGTGCAGTGATGGCTCGGGGTCCCCTGTTTGACGCCTTTTACATGTTGCCCCCTATTTCCAAAAGCTCTGAATATACAGTAGGTCCCCTTTTTTGATTAATATGTTCACATAGTAAACATGGAGAACCATGGATGCATCTGTGCTTGACATGATCCTCCTATCCTGTGGTCTTACTATGTAGCCGGCTATTATATTGTTATGACGCTCCTGGCTGCTAAGATACAGTTGGCTGCGCTCTGTCTCCTCTCACAGAAGAGTGGGAGGAGTTCTGGGCTAATCCTGGCTGGAGTGAGAATGTGGGGATGTCGCAGAGAGTGCGGTGTCGCAGCGAAATCACTCTCACCTGGAGGTTCCTTTTTCTTTGCCCTCTTCCATGCTAATTGACGTGATCTATGCTAATTTACAGATCAGTGTCACGCCCGACCCCTCCCCTCTCAGTCTTTTAAATGCTGCAGTGATCAGTGTCAGTCTGTCATTGCCCATGAACGGAGGCAACCTGTTTGGACATAGATGCTGCACTGACGCCCACTAACTAAAGAGCCTTATACCGGTATGTAAGCTTTTGCCTTGTTGCTTTATATAAGTCCAGGCACTTTACTTACTTTACATTGATTTACCTTCTCTCACACAGCACTCTCTCTGTTTGTTTGCAGACTCTGCTGGTGTGAAGATCAATATGTTCATGCGAGCTAATCAATGACCATTTAATTGGTACCCCACACTCCCTTCATATAGCCCCCTTTTTTCTACTCGCCCTAGATTCACCACTGTATATTTTCTAGCACTCAGGTATGATACTATTTACTGAGCCGACTATGACCCTTGGACTGACATTTTTGACTTAGATAATCTTTAATTGAATACCATATTTTTTATTATCCCTTTCAGATATCCACTTGGGTCTGTGCCTTCCTGACACAGTACCCTCTTGGACGGGCTCCGTGATTCCGTGTCTCTTTTTTTGGGGGTGGATCAGTGTGGGCAGAGTGGGGCCAACCACACACACCCAGGCTCCGGTTTTTGGATCCGTGGGTGGTTTGGACATACCCGCCACCGTGATTTGGGCAATGGGTGCTCCAACACTGTCATGTTTGGGTAGGCTGTTTCTCTTGTTTTGGTTTCATAGACTTCATGTTCTCTATGCAATGCTATGACAATATTATGCGATAGAAAATGTTGTATTTATTTATATTTTTTCCAATCTTGTATTTCACCATACAATAAGAGCTTGTCCCACGAGTCGCCCTTGACGAAGGGACGGTCAGTTTCAGTCCCGAAACGCGTAGGCCTTCGTGGAAGACATCCATCAGTACAGCTGTGTTTCAGCTTTTTATTGTGTTCACTGTGTTATGTTTATTAACTATGCTTATGTTTTGTATACATATATACATTTTTCTATGGAATAAAATTGTTTTTAAAGTCCCACAACCTTATTTGGGGGTATTTTTTTCACCTATCAATCTAGGGATGTTGGCAACATACATGATCTAGCTGGATGGTAACCTTTTTCTATTAGTGTCACCATGGCAATGACGTCGGAAACAATCCGACGTAGCCAGGGCAATGTACGCACACCAGACGGCTGGGGAAGCTAACGCCCCACCGGAGGGGAAGCCGCAGCGCCACTACCAAGGCAACAAGCCGGAAAATATCAGACGCAACAAAGGCAGGTGGGGCCACCTCCACCCCAAAGGCGAGGATAGCCCACTGACGACCTGGGAGATGGAAATCCCCAAACCACTGCCGCAGGGGGAGGAGCTGCTACACCAACAATAAATATACAAAGCAGATCCCTCACCCACACCCAGTGAATGTCTGCCTATTGCTGCAGATGGACCAGCTCAACATGTGTTGCCCAAAACCATCAGCCAAGGCTGATAGATTGAGGACCCACTGGAGCTAGCAAAAACAGACATCACAGATGGAAGGAAGCGTCCGGTCACCTAAGGAAAACCAGGGAAGACCCAAACTTCCCATGGGTCATGGAGGGACAAGCGCCTCACATAAAACAAGAATGTACTTATCTGGTGAGGCTCATGTAACTCCAGAAAGACTAACATCCCCGACACACTAAGAAAACCCCATAAGCCAAACTGGGGGAGCGGCAAAAATTGCCGCTATCCAGGTCGCCACAGAGACGGACCCCATTGACTATATGAGGGCCTACGTGTGCCGGGAATTCGATGTTGGCAGCTGGGGGTGGGTACCCAGATGGAGAATAAAATAAAACCCAGTCACAGGAGGAACATCATTGTAACAAATAAACATATACATGTATACACAAGAAAACATAATGTTCCAAATCATATGGTAAAATATTGTGGGGTGCCTATAATGCCAAGACAAGGACAACATCCACTTTATTCACATAGAATGGAAAAACCATGGTCCTAACTCTCCAAAATAACTGCCAAAAAAGATGCATGAGATCCTTGAAGAGAGGGACCATCTGAAAAGATAGAAAGGTCCACCCAAAAATAAAAACAGCCGGACAGAATGGACTAGTCCCAAGACTAAAAATAAAAACAGAAATAAAATATCAGAGAAGAATCCTCACTTAATCCGTTTTACCAGAACTGAATCCTTCTAGAAAGGGCCTAAAATGAATGACTCCTTGACCATGTACACAAAACATATAGTGCTATGGCAACGTTACATAGACAATGTGTTTCTTGTGTGGGATGGCCCGGTGGAGACTCTTAAACAATGCTTGGAAGAAATGAATCGTAATCAATTCAATTTATTCTTCACTATGTCACATGATCACCACAAAATTAACTTTTTGTATGTATTACCAAAGACCAATCAGGAAAATTGACCAGTAGGGTGAACCTTTCTCTTCTTTCAGATGGTCCCTCTCTTCAAGGATCTCATGCATCTTTTTTTGGCAGTTATTTTGGAGAGTTAGGACCATCATGAATTCATCCTTTGGGGGTTTATCGATTAATATTTGTTTTTTCCATTCTATGTGAATAAAGTGGATGTTGTCCTTGTCTTGACATTATAGGCACCCCACAATATTTTACCATATGATTTGGAACATTATGTTTTCTTGTGTATACATGTATATGTTTATTTGTTACAATGATGTTCCACTTGTGACTGGGTTTGATTTTATTCTCCATCTGGGTATCCACCCCCAGCTGCCACGATCGCATTCCCGGCACACCTAGGCCCCCATTTATTCAATGGGGCCATCTCCGTGGCGACCAGGATAGCGGCAATTTTTGCCGCTCCCCCGGTTTGGCCTATGGGGTTTTCTTAGTGTGTCGGGGGTGTTAGCCTTTCCGGAGTTACGCGAGCCTCACCAGATAAGTACATTCTGGTTTTATGTGAGGCACTTGTCCCTCCATGACCCATGGGAAGTTTGGGTCTTCCCTGGTTTTCCTTAGGTGACCGGACGCTTCCTTCCATCTGTGATGTCTGCCTTTGCTGGCTCCAGTGTGTCCTCAATCTATCAGCCTTGGCTGATGGTTCTGGGCAATACATGTTGAGCTGGTCCATCTGCAGCAATAGGCAGACATTCACTGGGTGTGGGTGAGGGATCTGCTTCGTATATTTATTGTTGGTGTAGCAGCTCCTCCCCCTGCAGCAGTGGTTTGGGGATTTCCATCTCCCAGGTCGTCAGTGGGCTATCCTCGCCTTTGGGGTGGAGGTGGCCCCACCTGCCTTTGTTGCGTCTGATATTTTCTGGCTTGTTGCCTTGGCAGGGCGGTAGCTTCCCCAGCCGTCTGGTCGGCGTACGTTGCCCTGGCTATGTCGGATGCTTTCCAACATCATTGCCATGGTGACGGAGCCGGCTTTCCCACAGGTATGTTGCTCGCCAGCCCATCCCTCTGCTCATCAGCGGTCCACCCCATCAATGATGCAGTGGCCAGGTCCACGTAATGTCAGGTCTTGGCGCCGTTTTTTATTACTCGGGATATATAAGGAGGACGCCGGGAGCCCTGGGGATGTCAGCTCCACTGTGTGCATTGAGGACTTTTGGTTCAATGACAAGGTGATCACTCTCTCTGGGGGAGACCGCTCATTTTTGCTTTATATTGATCCAGCTGGAGCACATCCACATTGGCTCCTTGTAAGTGTGTGTTTTTTTTTTTTCAACAAGCCATTTATCTTATTCCATTTTTTGTTTCAGGTCTTTTTCCCCCGTTTTCTCCCTATATTTTTTTGGGGGGGTTTGTATTATAAATAATGGTGGAGACTTAGGTATTGGATTTCCCTGTTGAGTGCTACACTCTTGGGCCCCTTAATGCGATGGAGGGCCAATGCTGTTGGTGGTGGAGTGCTTAGTTTGGAGTTGTTCTCTTCTCAGTCTTAGGATCAACATCTGAACATCAGAATACGTAAGTGTTTCTTGACTAGCATCTCGGACACAATAATATTTTGAAAATATGTATTGATATCATGTTTGTATTTTCAGAAAGTTGCTATATCCCTAATGAAGAGTTTTATGTACTTTTGAAACGCGTCGGACTTTGCAACTATGTATCACCTAGAGCTATGTCATTTATCTCTTTGTTGAACTTTGCTGTATTTGCTACTTTCTGATATCATCTTGTGTCACATTATGTATTTTTATGTATCAACTTTAATCAATTTGTTTGGATCCATATGATCATTGTTTTTAAATATTTTTGTATAAATAAAATTATATATTTTTATAAAATTATCTGTGTACATTGCCTTTAAAATCCTTAAATCTTGAGGTATTATTTTGTTAGCTAATCCAAAGTTTACAAAATTATGTGTGCAATAATAAAGTCTGTGCTCACTTATGAGGAAAATCCTTGTGGGCTACTGACAGCATAGGGGGTTGTAACTTCAATTAGGGTGCAGTCCTGAAAAAAGTCCATCTGTTCAATAATCTTGAAAGACACTTCTCGTTAAAAGATTGAACGCACGCCCCTCCTCACCAAGGAGAAGGATCATCAATAGTCATATAATTACATATCTGGTAAGGTTGAATAAAGACACAGTCCATCCAATTCAATCTGAGAGGGTGTGTGGTGTGTTTAAGTCACTACCGTTTTCCATATTACTGTACTTTGCTAAGAAACACATCTAAAAGTTTCTTTGAAAATGTATCTACATTACGATCAAGCTAAGGAATAGGAGGGAAGAGTCATAGAGTCGAGAGAGGTTGTAAAACTGTTTAGTTTAGTTTAGTGATTCAGAAAACTGAAGTCCACAATTAGGTGTCCGTTTATGAAGCAGTAGAAAATATCCACTGCTCCATTCTCCGGCATTCACAGAGGAGATCTCTCTCCTCTGGGTGCCAGTTTATGAAGCGGTGTAGATGACTTCTCCTTTTATAAAGTGAAGCAATCTACAAACGCTTCAAACAGTGGAGAACGCCCCGATATTGGAATCTCATGAGACTGAGATTGCAGTACCAGAAATTCAACGAAACACTGAGGTGTACGTTTATTAATTAGTGATAAATTATCACTGCTCAGTACACAGACAGACGGCTCACCTCATGTTAATAGAATAAATAATGCCCCTACATAATATAGATATAGATATAGATCTATATCTAGATATAGATATATCTCTATATCTAGATATAGAGATATAGAGATATATCTATATATATATACACATAAATATGACAGGGGGACATGGTTACTGACTTGGGGGGACTGATCGAGTTATAAGGAAGTTAATAATCTTCCTCCTTCCCCCGGGATTCTCTCTTCACTCCCCGATTAACCACCTCTGAGCTGGTGAATCGGGGAGGGTGAATTCTGACATAGATCGCCAGTGAAGTGCTGAGATTGCACTTTCATAAACTGACCGTTTCTGTGTCAGACAATGACAGATTCCCAGTGTGCAGAGATCATCTGCGGAGAACATGTTCTCCACCGATCATCTCTGTTTCATAAATCGTTTATGAGCTGAGATCAGCGGTGATCCTCAGAATCACTGTTATTTACAGTTTCATAGACTGACACCTTAGTCCATTATCTTTTGTGTTAAAAAGAATTATCATTCTTCAAAAGTTTTTCTTTCCAGAGTAGTTGTAAAGTTCTTTTTAGGAACAAAAACATTCATATCATCTATTTAGTGATCTGGTTGTGAGAAATGATGTGTCACATGTGTACAGAAATCATCCCCCTTATGTTCCTTAGCTCTGGTTCACACTGAAGGCGGCTTTGAAATAGTGTGTCTTCACTTGAAGTTGCACGATTTCAAAGCCGCATGCCAGTGTGACTTCAGGTGCGACTTGGCTGACATCTGTGTGAATTAACGCACAGATGTCTATGCAAGTCGCACCTGAAATCCCCAAAAGTGGTGCAGTATCTACTTTTTCAAATCCGTGCGGTGCCGCAAAGTCGATGTCGCACTGATATGAACAATTCCATTGCTGACAATAGAGTGAAGAAATGTCATCAGCACACCAAGGATTTATTTACATGGTCACATAATAAACATACGCCAACATTTCAGAGCTATGCAGGGCCCTTCGTCAAGTAAGTGTCTCTACGGTTTCCAGCCTGTGGTCATTGCAGCACCCAGCTTTACTGAACAGACATTTACAAGAACGTGTGGGGAATATTGCGTTTGCAATTGCCGACAATAGGGTGCAACTTGTCGATTCGCAGCAGTGTGAACGATCATATGGCTGGAGAGATGTGACATACAGGCTTTTCTTGGACAGAGTATCTATATGTAAGTGACTTTTCTCTTTAAAGTTTATGTTTATATTGTGTTTTTTATAGATATAGCTACTGTAGGTTTCTAGTATAAATTTATCTTATAAATAAGGAGTATTCACTGAGCTTATGTTCTAAAAAGCAGCTGACATAAATTGCTGGTAAAAATGTAAACATGAAAAGAAAAAATTTGCAGCGCTAAAAGACAAATGAAACATAAAAAATTCTGAAGTGTCCTCAGACACTGGTAATTAAACAGCACATGAGTTCAAAAAGTCCATATATCTTAGGGGTCACCCAAGGTGTATAACCAGACAGACTGAGGTGAATAGTAGTAAATCCTCCACCGAACACCAACGTATCAGGCCTCTTGCCCCAAAATATGGACCACTAAATTATAGGTTGTCATACAGGCACAATGATAATCTACAGGCTGCTCTCCTCTCCTCTAAGGCAAAGTGCAAATGGATCCTGTATATCCCTCAGTGATGGTAAATCCACAGGTCTCATGCATCAAAATGAGAGCAGACAACTCCTCATGGTGCAGTATATCAAACCAGTATAAAAGTTTATTCCAGATAAATTGCAATACTCACATCAAGTAAAACAAGCATGTCATAAGGTAAAATGGACGGAAGTTTCCAACCCACAAGATGGCTGCAGTCTGCGCTATAGTGACGTGACCCCAGATCCCAGGCTCCACCCTAAGCATTTTGTCCAATAAGAACGTCGTCAGGAGCGTGGAAACTCTGAAGTTTATTATTTGTTTTGGGCTCCCGTATGTAGCTAGGCTCCCAAAAAGTCTCACACATGTGGTATGCCCATACTCCTCAAGAGAAATATCAGAATGTATTTTGGGGAGTAATTCCACATACAGTGGGGACGGAAAGTATTCAGACCCCCTTAAATTTTTCACTCTTTGTTATATTGCAGCCATTTGCTAAAATCATTTAAGTTCATTTTTTTCCTCATTAATGTACACACAGCACCCCATATTGACAAAAAAAAACCACAGAATTGGGGATCCTCTGCCATTCCTCCTTGCACATCCTCTCCAGTTCTGTCAGGTTGGATAGTAAACGTTGGTGGACAGCCATTTTTAGGTCTCTCCAGAGATGCTCAATTGGGTTTAAGTCAGGGCTCTGGCTGGGCCATTCAAGAACAGTCACGGAGTTGTTGTAAATCTTCGGCCCAGTCTGAGGTCCTAAGTACTCTGGAGAAGGTTTTCGTCCAGGATATCCCTGTACTTGGCCGCATTTATCTTTCCCTCGATTGCAACCAGTTGTCCTGTCCCTGCAGCTGAAAAACACCCCCACAGCATGATGCTGTCACCACCATGCTTCACTGTTGGGACTGTATTGGACAGGTGATGAGCAGTGCCTGGTTTTCTCCACACATACCACTTAGAATTAAGGCCAAAAGGTTCTATCTTGGTCTCATCAGACCACAGAATATTATTTCTCACCATCTTGGAGTCCTTCAGGTGTTTTTTAGCAAACTCCATGCGGGCTTTCATGTGTCTTGCACTGAGGAGAGGCTTCCGTCGGGCCACTCTGCCATAAAGCCCCGACTGGCGGAGGGCTGCAGTGATGGTTGACTTTCTCCAACTTTCTCCCATCTCTCGACTGCATCTCTGGAGCTCAGCCACAGTGATCTTTGGGTTTTTCTTTACCTCTCTCCCCAAGGCTCTTCTCAGTTTGGCCGGACGGCCAGCTCTAGGAAGGGTTCTGGTTGTCCCATATGTCTTCCATTTAAGGATTATGGAGGCCACTGTGCTCTTAGGAACCTTAAGTGCAGCAGAAATTTTTTTGTAATCTTGGCCAGATCTGTGCCTTGCCACAATTCTGTCTCTGAGCTCTTCAGGCAGTTTCTTTGACCTCATGATTCTCATTTGCTCTGACATGCACTGTGAGCTGTAAGGTCTTATAAAGACAGGTGTGTGGCTTTCCTAATCAAGTCCAATCAGTATAATCAAACACAGCTGGACTCAAATGAAGGTGTAGAACCATCTCAAGGATGATCAGAAGAAATGGACAGCACCTGAGTTAAATATATGAGTGTCACAGCAAAGGGTCTGAATACTTAGGTCCATGTGATATTTAAGTTTTTCTTTTTTAATAAATCTGCAAAAATGTCAACAATTCTGTGCTTTTCTGTCAATATGGGGTGTTGTGTATACATTAATGAGGAAAAAAATGAACTTAAATGATTTTAGCAAATGGCTGCAATATAACAAAGAGTGAAAAATTTAAGGGGGTCTGAAAACTTTCTGTCCCCACTGTATATCCATGTCATGTGTCAAAAATATTTCATTAAAGTGACAACTTTGTATAAAACAAAAAAGGGTTTTATTTTTCAGTTTCTAAAAATTTGTGGCAAAAAATAAAAATCTTCCATGGACTCAACATGGCTCTCACTAAATATCTTGAGGTATCTAGTTTCTGAAAATGGGTCATTTGGGTGGGGTGTTTCTATTATTCTGGCATTTCAGGGCCTCTAAAACTGTGATAGGTAGTGAAATGAGAAAATTGTGCCCTTTGAAAGGTAGTCATCGGTTTTGGGCTCCTGTACATTGCTAGGCTCCAAAAAAGTCTCACAAGTGGTAGCAGAATGTATTTTGAAGTGTAATTCTACATATACTCATGGCAGGTGTGAGAAAGCTCATTCAACTGACAACTTTGTGTAAAAAAAAAAAAAAGGTTTTTTTTGTAATTCTTCTTAAAACTTGTGTCAAAAAACGTTCTCGAATAAGGGTCACTTGGGGTTTTTTTTACTGACCTGGCATTTTAGCACCTCAAGAAATGTGATAGGCAGTCAGAATGTAAAAGTTACTCTAATTCCAGTGTATATATATATATGGGGTGGGGGGCGCAGAGCTCCACTCCTCAACTTACCTCCTCAATCTCCTTACATATCACAAATTTACTGAGCGACATATCAGTATGGATGTCACATCACTTCCTCAAACTCAATCTTTCTAAAACTGAGCTTGCAATACTTTCTCCTCCCCGATCCCCTCCCCATTACTTCACCATCAAGATCAACGGCACAGTTATTGGTCCCTCCACACATGCCAGGGTGCTGGGTGTAATCCTAGACTCTGACCTTTCCTTCAGCCCCTACATCCAATCACTGGTTCTATCTTGCCGCCTTAACCTGCACAACATTTCCAGAATTCGCCCCTTCCTAACTAACGACACCACAAAACAACTTATGCACGCCTTAGTTATTTCCCGCCTCGACTACTGCAACACTCTCCTTGCTGGCCTACCCTTACACAGGCAATCCCCCCTTCATTCTATTATGAATGCTGCTACTAGACTAATACACCTTACTAACCAATCCATGACTGCTGCTCCTCTCTGCTAATCCCTTCACTGGCTTCCACTACCCCACCGTATAATATTCGAAATACTAAACACAACATACAAGGCCATCAACAAAAAACATCCCTCCCAGCTACATCATCAACCTCTTCTGCAGATATTACCTAAATCATCCTCTCTGCTCCTTCCAAGACCTCTTGCTCTCTAGCTCCCTTGTTACCTCCTCCCATGCTCGCCTCCAGGACTTCGCCTCTCCCATCCTCTGGAACTCCCGGCCCCAGTATGTCCGGTTAGTCCCTACCCTGTCCGCTATTAGGTGATCCCTGAAAATTCACCTATTCAGGGAAGCCTACCCCACCTCCACCTAAGAACTGGACCCAAGCCACCTCCATCAGATTACCCCCCACAGCTATTACCTTTTGTACCACCTCCCTTTAGATTGTAAGCTCAATGAGCAGGGCCCTATTGTCCCTTCTGTATTGAACTGTATTGTAATTTTACCTCCCCCCTCTACATTGTAAAGCTCTGTGCAAGCCGGTGGTGCCATATAAATCCTGTATATAAAATAATAATAATAAATAAAATTAAGAAAATTAAAGTGCCCCCATGCCCCTGTGTTGACTTGCAATGTCGAACGTGAATGTAGGTCCCGCGCGCATATGTAAATAGAGATCACACCACACATGTGAACAAGTAACAAGGCGCAATATGCAGATACCTCAGAACATAGTACCCAATAGTCCAGGGGCATGGATGTATGTACATATATGTACACTAGTAGTATAAAATCGCTATGTCAGTCAGGGCAGCCACCAAGAAACCAAAAGCGAGTTCCAATAGCCGAGAAAAAACAAGGAATAGGGGCGCCTCTGAATGCAGGAATGCAGCTATCGCATCCATCCATAGCCAGCTATTTCAGAAACGCGTCGCATGCTGATGACATCACGGCTCGGCGCCGGCCTGTGTCTTCACCCCAAGCCTCGCTCTCGATTCACATACACGGCCGTGTCTCTCCCTCCACTACACAGGGACAGTGCGATCGCTGTGGAGATACAGCGCAGCCCGCACGTCCTTCCTCCCTCTTCCCAGTGACACCCATGTTATCATCGGATTGATCTCTCTCTCTCCACTGGACTGCAGTTACCACCTGCCAGGGACACTGAATTACATCTCTGTGTGTTTGTGCTCAGCCATCTGCAACCCTGCCTGCTTGGACCTGATTGTGTATCAGCTACACTGAAACTGCTGTTGGCTACAGTCCTACATTATCATTTCCTCAGCCCTGATCATGCTCCTGTATACGACTTCTCCTTCTTTCATGTGAATGGATATTATGATTGTAATAAATTGTTTTATGATAATTTCTCAGAGGCGCCCCTATTCCTTGTTTTTACACCACACATGTGAAGTATTACAGCAAAGATCAAAGTGAGAACAATAATTCTAATGCCAGACCTTGTGTAACTCTAAACTGGTAACCTGCAAAAGGTTTTTAGAGTGTCACTTATGGAGATTTTTAGGTACAGTATTGTAGTCTGTTGCCGTTCCACGGGCGTACGTAATTTTAAAGCGTGACATGTTAGTTATCTATTTAGTCAATGTAACATCATGTTTTATATTTTATTTAAAAATTTGGTGTTATATTGTGTTTGTGTGCACTGAAATTTATTCAAAATTGCTAAAAATGTTTTATTCTCCAGGGCCTCTGCTTAAAGAAAATATACATAATGTTTGGAGGTTCTAATTTTCTAGCAAAAAATGCTGTTTTTTACATGTATACGAGAAATGACAGAATTAACCTGGTGATCAAGTGGCTAAACTGTTAAGGTTGTTGGTAATGTGCTAATATTAGGTTAAAAATTTTTGAATCCTGGCCTGGACACTCTCTGCATTGAGTTTGCATCTTCTCCTTGTGTTTGTGTGGGTTGTCTCCCACAGGCCAAAGATATTCTGGTAGGTAAACAGGTATGTGTGTGTATTTGAGATGGGCACCTTCAATTTTAATCTCCTTGAGGGCACTGTATAATGTGAATGAATAGTGTGTAAGGTACTGCATAAATTGTGTGCTATATAAATACCTGTAATATATTAATAAAATAATAGGGAAAATTACTCTGTTGTGTGACATTATACCCAAATTAATTTTATTTATTTATTTATTTATTGAGACAAAGTTTTCTTTTGGAGATATTTAAAAAAACACCTTTTTTTACTATAAGAAAGAAAATACTTAAAACGGAAAAAAAAAATGTTATGTTATAAAACATGTAAAAAAAATGCCAGGACATTACAGCCCCCTCATAATTGACCACTTTTTGGAAAATAGACATCACATGTTGATATTTTTTTCCACAATCATTTGGGAATGAAGAAACATGCTTGTATTGAGGTGCAAGTCTTATTTTAAAAGGGCGAGAACGTTTCCTGGGGTATCAACCTGCATTGCGTGTAATGGCTAAATGTCATGGATGAACCCAAACACTCCAAACACTCCAAACATTCATCTCCAAAATAATACCACAATATTGGTGGTCAGTGGTATTTAACCCTCCAAAGCAACCCTACAATTATTGCTGGTCAGTCACATTTAAAGTCCCAAAGCCCCCTTCCCATCATTGGTGATCGCTTCACTGTGACTGAACAGTGAAAAGAGAAGCAGCACACTCATCTCTCTGTCACTCTGTTCTTTTCTTTTATCAGTACATTCTCTACATTGCAGCACACCATACTGACTACTTGTGGTGCTTTCTCCAACTCTGTCAGCAATCCTGTACAGACTGTACAATACACTGCAAGAGATTGGTACTCAGGCACTGACACTGCTTGTATTAAAATACAATTTATGATGAATTCATGATTACAGAGCTGCATTCGTTTGTGCCTTTTACATCTGCCTGCAGTTCAGCTTTAAATAAACATTACTGGGTTATTTTTTCTTACATTAGCGTGCTAATTTCTAATAATTTGAATAGTTAATAATTTAGATCAAGGAACTGCCACTATGCCATGTAGATTTAATGTATGATTGCTGTTTATAGCAACAGAGATGTCTTCATTATTTCAAATTCAACCTTTTTATATCTTTTACAAGTTAAAACAGTATAATAATTTGAGACAGGAGTTTAATTACCTAATTTGACATTTAATTACTAGCATTCATATATATTGTTGAATGGTGCCTAATAAGCATGTCTTCTCACTGACTGAGGTCTCTCTGGTACAAAAGATTTGCTTAGTGTGTTAGATGTCCCAGAAAGTCAATACATGCATGATAAATCTCCTTCTCACTTGATTAAAGGTGCTAATTTGTTTGTGTCTAGTATCACTTTAATCAGTAACCAATGATCATATCTAGAGTATTTAATTAACACTTTGATTTGTGTACTATATTTGTTTTGCAAGACATCCTCTTATTTCAAGTAAACACTAAAGGGATATTTTTGTTATTACATTATTAAATTTTAATTTGAACGTAAAGTGATATTAAAAGGTAAAAAAAAAAAAAATCCAAGAACAAACATGTTATACTTACCTTCTATGTGCAATGGTTTTGCACAAAGCAGCCCTGATCCTCCTTTTCTTGGGTCGCCCTGCTGGAGCTCCTAGCTCCTCCCTCCTGCTGAGTGCCCCCATATAGCAAGCCACTCATAGGACACATAGAACAGGGCTCGGCCTAGCACCACTCCCTCCTCACTGGCTGTGATTGACAGCAGTGGGAGTAAATGGCTTCCACTGCTGTTTCCCAGCCAGTGAGGAGGCAGAAAGCACAGAGTGCATGAAGGTAAAAAAAAAAAAAAAAAAAACTTTCAGCCTTTAGAATCACTTTTTTTTTTTTTTTTTTAACAACAAGGTTGGTCTTTATTGAAGAAGGCATCATTGTACAGTTAACATTCACAGTCAAGCTCTCGTGTATAATACAAAATAAAAGGATCAAAATACAAAGAGAGTCATTTGTGGAGCAACGTAAAATGCTGGGTCAGATATAAGAAGGAAATGCTAACCATTACAGGCATCTCTGATATAGTTATCCGCTTGCATATAATCTAGGTTGCTAGGTCTAAAATGTTGCTTATCTGGTGGGGGGGGGTTAGTACATTCTTCTACGTTAATACCTTAGAGTCTGTCTACATGTCCCACTAAACACACTATGGGGCACTAGAACTGTTCGGTCCAGGGCAGCCATATTCGATCGAACTTCTGCGGACATCCTCTATTGGTGTAAGTCATTTTATAAAGAGGCAGCACCGCATTGACAGCGGAGTCCCACTCCTCCACCTTGGGGGAGGATGGTGATGCCCATTTCTTAAGAATTTCCTTTTTGGCGTAAAACAGCAGTAAGGAGATTAGTATCTTCGTATATCTGGGTCTCTGGTCATCATCATGGATGCCCAAGAGGGCCAGCTCGGAGGATATCTGCAGCGTTAACTGTAGGCGGATATTAATGCTTTCAAAAACGGCTGCCCAGAACTTCACAATAAGAGGACATGTCCAGAACATATGTAGATATGTGCTGTCTGGGGATTGACATCTATTACAATTTGGCGATCTATTAGGATAAATCTGGTGCAGTCTCTGTGGGGTGTAATATACCCGGTGTAAGAATTTGGTATGTAACAACCTGTCTCTAGATGAGATTAGTAACTTGGACCCATCTTCGAAGCATTCTTCCCAAGTCTCCCTATCCAAACTGGGAATATCAGTCTGCCATTTGGTCCACAGTGAATGCATCTTAGGTGAGTCAGTTTCAATCAGAGCAAGGTACAGAGTGGAAAGGGTTTTTTCCAAGGGTTTCATGAGCTAGCGTTTCCTCAATAGGTTCTGGTTTAAGGTGTATAGGAGTGGGAAATTGAGCTCTAGCTGCATGCCGCAGCTGATAATATCTGAATATCATATTACCAGGGAGCCCAAATTTCTCAACTAAGTCCTGAAACGAAAGCAATGTCCCTGAGTGAATAACATCCTTGAGGACCTTAACTCCAAATCTGGCCCACAACTGTGGGTCAGGTATGGATCCAAAGTGATGGAGGGATGGGTTCCCCCAAAGTGGTGTAAAGCAGGAGTACTGACATGGGCGCAAAAATCTCCTTCTAGCCACTGCCCATACCTTAAGGGTCGTCCTGGTGGGTCCTGGAAGCAGAGAGTAGGCCGAGGAACCCCTATACGCTAAATTTCCTAGCTCCTTAAAGGAGCCTATGATAGCCGCCTCTAGGCATGTGGCGGCATTAGATCTGGATTGTTCAAACCACCATCGCATGGTAACTAGTACCGCTGCCCAGTAGTAGATTAAAAGGTTTGGTAATGCGAGGCCCCCACAATGGACCGGGAGCTGTAGAGTTGACCTAGCTAATCTGGGGGAAGATCCCTTCCATAAAAATGACCCAATATATCCATCTAGGTCTTTAAATAGTGAGCTAGGGAGCCACACAGGGCAGTTCCTAAATACATAATTAAATCTGGGTAGATAAAGCATTTTAATTATATTGATGCGTCCTAACAAATTGAGTAGTAATTCCCTCCATTTGATGCAGTGCTCCTTAAGTTTAGTGATAATGGGCTGGACATTAAGACGACGGAAGGCTTGGAGATCCCTGGACACCACTATCCCCAGGTACTTAAATTCCTCCACCCACACCAATGGAGTCAGTGGCATCTCGTCCCGGGCCTTAGGGTCTACAGGGAAAATGACCGATTTGGACCAGTTTATTTTGACTCCGGAAAACCCCCCATGTTTATTAAAAATCTCCAGTGCTGCTTGTAACGAGGGACCAGCGTCGTTGAGGTACAGTAATGCATCATCTGCATATAAAGAGATTTTCTCCTCCAGAGGGCCAACCCTAAACCCTTTCACAGCCTCCGATTCACGGATCAGGACAGCTAGTGGCTCAAGGGCCAGGGCAAAGAGACCGTGCGATAGCGGACATCCCTGTCTCCTGCCCCTCTGGAGGAGAAAAAAGTCAGATAGGGTGTCGTTAACATGGATCCTGGCCTTGGGCGAGTTATATAGTAAGCCAATCCAATTTAAAAATTTTGGGCCAAATCCAAACCTTTTTAATACCTCCCATAGAAAGCCCCACTCCACGGAGTCGAAGGCTTTCTCCGCGTCTAGGGAAGCAATGACTCTAGTGCCTACGTTGTCATGTGCTGTATCAAGATTGACAAAAAGCCTACGTATATTGATATCGGTGCCCTTCCCCGGCATGAACCCCGTCTGGTCTTGGTGAATTAGGTCTCCAATCACTGTGGCTAATCTAAGAGCCAGAATTTTGGCCAGTAATTTGGCATCTGCATTGATGAGAGATATGGGCCTAAAGGAAGCGCATTCCTCAGGGTCCCTACCGGGTTTGGGCACCAACACCACCACCGCCTCCGACATAGACTCTGGAAGTGAACCAAGATCATAAAACTGTGATAGGAGAGAGGTCAATCTGGGGGCCAGCAGCTCCTGCTGCTGTGAATAGAACTCTATGGGGATGCCGTCTGGGCCAGGTGCTTTTCCTGCCTGCATGCAACTCATGGCTCTTTGAACCTCCTCCAGGGTTATGTCCTTATCAAGGGCCTTCCTTTGGTCTAAGTCCAGTTCAGGTAACGGTATGAGGTCCAAATAATCAGAGAGGTCGGTTGTTGTATAGTTTACCCTAGTGGCGTATAATTGCTGATAGAATTTTAAAAATCTATTACTAATTTCCCTAGGGGTGGTCAGTAGAGCACCATCTGTATCCTTTAGCCTACCCACATGCGTCGCTGCAAACTGTCCCTTTGCTAACCAGGCCAAAAGTCGGCCATTCTTGTCCCCGTATTCAAAAACTCTTTGGGCACATGCCAGCATGGACTTTTTAGTAAGGTCCACTCTCAGTAGCGCTAGTTCTCTGAGGGCGTGTTGCCAAGAGATATAATTATTAGAGTTCGGGGTGGTAACATATACTTGTTCTGTTTCTCGGGCCTGTGTTTCTAACTGCCCAAGAGACTGCACCAATATCCTCTTTTTATTTGCAATTTTCTTAATATATTGACCTCTCAACCACGCCTTAAACGTGTCCCACAATATGAGTGGGCCGGATGAGTCAGCATTGGTCAACCAAAAGGTGCACAGCTCCTCCGGCATCTCCTCCTGGATCTCTGGGTCCATTATCCAATATTTGGACAATCTCCACAATCTTAGGCCCCCAGGAGGGGCCGCCTGGATCGTGATTAGTAATGGAGCATGGTCCGAGATGCCTCGCGAGAGAATCTCTGTGGACACCGTCTCTCCAAGCAGCTCTGTCGAGGCAAAGGCCATATCTATACGCGACAGCGTCCGAAAAGTGGTGGATAGGCAAGTAAATTGAGCATCTGAGGGGTGGAAATGGTGCCAGAGATCCGTCATATGAAAAGAGGACGCCCAGTGGGACAGACCTCCACTAGTAGAGGAAGAGGGTCGGAGTCTATCTAACTCATCTGACATTACCTGATTAAAGTCGCCCACCATCAGCACTTTACTAACATCATATTGGATAACAGTGTGCATCAATGTATGAAGCAGGGCAATATCAGCAGGAGGAGGCAGGTATACCCCTACAATTATGTATGGAGAACCAGCTATTAATGCATGTATTAGGACATACCTGCCCCCTGGATCAGTCTTAACATCTACTAATTGAAAGGAGAGGGATCTGTGTATCAAGACACTCACCCCTCTGGCATAGTTGGAGTAAGAGGCGTGATAATGGGCAGAGACCCAGGCTCTCTTTAGCCCCAACACCCTGGCTCCTATTAAGTGGGTTTCCTGCAGGATACATATTTTGGGGCTATACTGCCTTATATATTTATGTACCAGGGACCTCTTGATTGCTGAGTTAAGGCCCCTAACATTCCAGGACAACACTGTAAAATCAGCCATACTTTTTGTGTAACCAGAAATGAAGGATACCTGAGTGTTGCGACCCGTGGGGCCCATCCGAGGGAGCGCAGCCACCCACCTCCAACTCGAGCCCAGGGCACGCTAAACCAACAGGGAGCGGGGACTCCACCCCCCCGGACCACCACACAGGAAGCACAACAATGAGAGCACCATGACCAACCAAGCACATCTGAGACCATATATTAAGCATAACATATAACTTGGTGATGACAACGGTCATCCAACCCCCCCCCCCCCCCACCCCGTGCACCCTCCAACTTCAAGGGACACATATTCCCGAACAAACTATGAGTCCCAAATATAAAGAATTTGGTATCGGGGAGCGTGTACCCGATTAGAGCATACCAAAAAATAGAAAATTGACAACAGAAATAAAAACACAAAATAGTAGAGGGAAAAAAAAAAAAAGTGTAAAATGAAAAACCTCACTATAGTGAGTTGCTGGAGAGCTGACACATGTGGTGAACACAGTATGTTCCAGAACTGCATCAAAGTTATGGCAAGGCACATGTGGCATGTTGCTGTATGGGGTCTTCCTTTGAGGGTATATCCCATGAAGGAGCATGGACAGCATTAACAGCTTATAAAGGGGCTTAGAAATACAGGGGTCACTGAGCCTGAAACTCTATGCATGCATACAGGAGCATCTGATGGAAACAAAACCGGATAGCGTCTGTACCTCTTTGTGCAGGAGTTCCGACAATGCTTGTTGCAAAAGGTAGTCAGCAGAAGAGGGAACAAGCTAAAATTACAGGGGGAGATTCAGGCCCACACATCTGAAGGTTTAGGGAGGCAGAGTTTCAAGTCAGGCATTAGCATCTTTGGGGCTGGTGAAAATCCGTACCGTTTCTCCATCCACTACACGGAGCTTAGCGGGAAACAGGATACTGTATCGGATCACCTTGGCTCTAAGAGCTGCTTTCACCGCATCAAAGGATCGACGCTGCCTTTGTGTCTCCATCGTGTAATCCGGGAACAGCATCAATTTCACATTGCGGTAGGGGATGTCACCTGCTGCTCGGGCCGCTCTCAGAAGCTCATCTCTATCTCTGTAGTTTAGCAGACGTAGGATTAGCATGCGTGGAGGTGTTCCTTCTGGTCCGGGTCTCGGCGGGACTCGGTGGGCTCGCTCCACCGTGAAGAACGGGGACAGGTGCGCTGCAGGGAGAACCGATCGCAGCAGATCTTCAGTGAAGGCAGTGGGATTGCGCCCCTCAGCCCCTTCAGGGAGCCCAACAATCCGAAGATTGTTTCTTCTGCTACGATTTTCGGCATCCTCTGCCCGATACTCCAGCGCCTTCACTTTGTTTTGAAGTGTTCTAATGGAGGCCGCATGGTCGGTCACTACGTCCTCCGTATCTCCAACCCTCTGCTCCACCTCTGTAATCCTAGTGCGGATTTTATCTAAGTCTTGCCTTAGCAGCCCTACATCCAACTGCACCGCTTCTATTTTAGTCGTAAGCGCTGTCTGGCATAGGGAAATAGCCGCCATCACCTCAGGAATGCCCGGTGGAGTAGTCTCCTCGCGCTCCGTCTGTGACGCCATGTTGCTGAGGCGCGCTGGTATAGGCCGCAGGTCTGGAGCCGGAATCTTCTCCTTCTTCTATATCTGGGGGGAATTTAAGCTTTTTGCCCCGTTTCGGGCCCGCGGGCGTTCTTGAAGGCATACAGGGGCTGTCAGACCAATTATAATGTGTCTATCCCAGCTACGGATATATGGACGGATTTTTCTCCAGCAGAGCTCAGTGAGGCACGTCTGCTCAGTCCAACATCCCGGCCACGTCCCCCTAGAATCACTTTAATATATGGAAACTCAAATTAAACATTTGTTTAGAAGAAATACACTGTATATTTCTAATGCTGCTGTTGCAGATTTTGGGAAATAAATGTATATCCCAGGTGGAATGCCTGGGCTGTAATCTGTAAGAGTAACCATAGAGAGAAACTGAATTTGGAATTGGAAATTTGGGGAAAAAAAATGATAGTGTATTAGCAGCATTAACACAGCAAAATGTGTTTTTCTGAGTCCCACCTGGAAATTAGTTTTATTGACTTGAACCTTCCATTACTGTAGATGCATCATCTTTCCACTTCCACCTATAATTATGTGACAGCACTGTTCACTTTGCAGTGAAATCACACAGCAGTGTTGTCACTCTGTGAACGGGGTAGTCTTATGTCCTGTACACACGACTGGTTTTGCCGTCGGAATAAACTCTGAAGGTTTTTCCAACGGAATTCCGCTCAAGCTGTCTTGCATACACATGGTCACACCAAATTCCGACCGTCAAGAACTCGGTGACGTACAACACGTATGACGGGACAACACGTACGATGGGACAACACGTACGACGTCTCGTACTTGCTTCAGAGCATGTGTCATTTTTGGTACGTCGGAACAGCATACAGACGAGCGCTTTTCCTGATTGGAATTTGTTCCATTGGAGAAATATAGAACATGTTCTCTATCTAAGTCCATCTGAATGTAGACGTAAAAAGTCAGATGGGGCGTACACACGGTCGGAATATACGATGAAAAGCTCCCATCGGACTTTTTCTGTCGAAAATTCTGACCGTGTGTACGGGGCATTAGATGTACATATAGTTATAGATAGACTTTAAAGTGGAACAAAATTTTAGTAAACACTTACCTGCCTCAAACACTTAAAACTATTATGCCCCGTGCACACTACTAAACGAAAGGAAAATCTGGCAAACACTTTCATCCGAGGAACAATTGTACGATTCTCTGATAGTGTGTACTCAACTTTCAACAGCCAATTCCAACCTTCAGAACGAAAATTTCCGAAATGACAAAGTCCAAAATTTTCTCGTACAGGAACAAAACAAATGATTTTTGTTTAATGTATACCGTTTCTGTACAAGAAATAACAGATAGGATAGACTCATACATTTTCTCTATCCTTGGTTCCGACTCGCTGTGAAACATCGAGGAAAACTGGTTGATCGTTCGCCCGATTTTCTCATAGTGTGAACAGGGCCTAACCTGCCTGCTCATTCTACATTCTACTGAACGTAGATTGAGCTGTGCATGCGCAGCTCAGAGTGCATTCCCAGTGCATTCCCAGTGTGCTGAAAGGACTGAATTCCATGTGCATACACTGGATGACATAATTCCCCCACTGGCCAATCAAGAGGCACGAAAACAAGGGAACCCAGAAGTGGCTAGGGAGAAGATGACAGCAGTCAGTGAGGGGTGTAACCACTGCATTGTTGGAAGGTGGATATAAGTATTTAGGGGATTTAGATCAATCTCAAATCAAACACAAACAAATTAAAGCCCAGCACCAGCTAATACTTTTAAATAATTTTGAGCAACAGTTTTTTTTCTTTTGAAAAAAAGATTAAACTATATGAATATACTGTGACTGCTGTAAGCACCCCTGCCAGTGTTATATGATTTGAACCAATCCATCTAACTGCCACTTTTGCTGGATAACTAGGCCTGCAATATAAATAAATAGTTTTAAACAGGGAAGTGTCAAAACCAAGTCATGTTTTATTGCTGTCTGTGTCCCCACTGGGAAGATTGACCATCCCTTTATACCCAGGGGGACCTAATAGGGGTTATAAAAAAGAAAAAACTGTTTTGGCTATAAATATACTTTAAAATGGTAGTGAACTCTGTTTTTGTATTTTTACCTACAGGTAAGCTTATAAGAAAGCTTACCTATAGGTAAAATTAGTATCTCCGAAACGTGCACGGTTTAGGAGATATTCTAGCGAGCAGCAGCCGGTGACGCCATCATCGCATGCGCTCTGAAGGAATGCCATACTCATGCCATTCCTTCAGAGCTGTGTGCCACAGCCAAGATTCTTGAGTGCATGCATGGAAGTGATGTCACCCTGGCTCGGCCATTCAGATGCCACAAACCTGGAAAGAAGACCTGGTGAAGATGGAAGCCTCTGCAGTGGTGACAGCGCGCCGCTGGAGGGTTTCGTTTTAAGGTTGGTCTTTCGTAATGTGCTAGTATGCAATGCATACTAGCACATTATGATATTGCCCATATATATATATATATATATATATATATATATATATATATATATATATATATATATATATATATATATATATATAGACTTTACTTACTCTTTACTACCGCTTTAATTACCCTCAGATGCAGGCTGTGTAAACTCTTGAGATGTAGTGGGACCTTTCTCTTCTTTGTTCCAACAGGAGCACTGTCAGCTACTTTTTTTTTTTTTACAGCAAAGGGTTTTTTATTTTTCAAAAACAAATCAGCATTACAAAACCGTCAGTGTGCGACATTTAATATCTAAATCCTTACAGCATTATAATAAAACATCTGTTCAATAATACAGTATCTTACAAGTACATCTTTGTAAGTTCCCTGTATACCCGTTAGGATATAAGAGGGGTAATGAGTTATCTGCTTAACAGTGGTGTGCAATTCAGATATTACATATATTCTCCTATTTACATCTACAGCAGAGTATATAGTCTTATTCATAGTCTCCCCCTAGTCCTTTACCGCCCAGTCCCTTCCCCCCCCCCAATCCTATAAATTCTGAGGATGCCCCCGTCCACTTTTACCCCTAAAGATAAGCAGCTAGCCCAATCTCTACCGCCCATGGGTCCAGCCAGTGAATGAATCCGTCAGATCTGAATCACCCATTCATCAGTAAGACCCGACAGTGCCCCGCGCCGAGGGGGGGCATCGCCCCTGACCGCGAGGGGGTAATCCATCAGTAGGTCCCCCACTCCCGGTCCCTCAGCCACGAGCCGCCTCCCAGGTCGACCAGACCCTGTCAAATTTAGCCGGACACTGCCTGCTTTCATACGTGAGTTTGTACAGTGGCAGCACCGAGTTTACCGCTTTCTTCCAGGAGCTGACAATGGGTGGCTCAGCCGACTTCCAATGTAGCATTATCTCCCTCCTAGCATAGAATAGCAGGAATGTAACAGAGAGTTTGGCGTATCTGTCCCCCTCCACATCTCCCATATAGCTGACCAGAAGCAGCATAGGGTCAAGCGATAGATTGAGGTCCCATATGTCATTAAGTACCCCTGTCACCCCCTCCCAATACGGCCCGAGCTTCGGGCATGCCCATACCATGTGCCAGAATGTCCCCTCTCCGGTCCTGCAACGGGGGCATAGGGGGTCAATGTGGGGATAAATTCTGGCCATCCTGTGTGGAGTGAAATATGCCCTATGGAGAAATTTTAGTTGTATAAATCTGTCCTTAGCTGCTATTACAGTTGGGATGTAGGTTGAGACAATGTCCTCCCATTCGTCATCTCCCAGTGCCGGAATATCCACCCTCCATTTATCAAATGCCCGAGTTAGCTTGACGTCATGTGCTACCGTCAGATATATATACAGTGTGGATAGGGGCTTCCCCATCACGCCCGAAGTCAGAAGTCGCTCAACCGAGTCCGGTTCCAGAGTGAGTCTTTCTGGGAACTGTGCCCTTATTGCGTGTCTCAGTTGCCAATATCTGAACTCAAAGGATCGGGGTAGGGAGTACTGCTGTTTAATGTCCTGAAATGACATGAGTTTCCCATTGGCTGTGATGTGTTTTAGGGTGGTCATCCCCCGTGCAGCCCAGTAGGAGGGGTCTGGCATGTCATAAAGATGTGGGAGGGTGGGATTGCACCAAAGCGGTGTACGTGGGGAAACCCTATTCGGCTCGTCATAAATAGCCCTAGCTTCCCTCCAGGCTCTAATGGTGGTTTTCATCAGTGTTGTCAGAGGGTACGGTGCTTTAGGACCCCTATACACTAGGTTTGACAAAGCCGCATAGAAGCCAATGATAGCAGCCTCCAGCCTGACTGCAGGGTTCTGTCTGGGCTGGGAGAACCACCAGCGCACCGTGACCAGCACAGCAGCCCAGTAGTATATCAAAAAATTTGGAAGGGCAAGTCCCCCCCCCGAGAGAGGAAGATAGAGTATCCTCTTTGCCACTCTGGGTGTCCCCCCAGCCCAGATGAAAGAGGTCAGAATCCCCTCCAGACGTCTAAAAAAGGACCTAGGTATATGGGAGGGTGTGTTGCGAAAGAAGTAGAGGAATTTTGGAAGAAACACCATTTTAATCAGATTTATTCTTCCCACAGGGGTTAGTGGAAGGGAACGCCACGCCACACATTTCTCTGTAAGCCGGGAGAGGAGAGGCTGCACGTTTTTTTCCATAAATTCATGGGTGGTGTTGCTAATTTTGATGCCCAGATAGGTAAACTCACTCACCCACTGAAGTGGGGTAGCCGTATCCACCCTGGGAAGCGAGGGGTGGAGCGGGAACAGGACAGACTTATCCCAATTAATGCGGACCCCTGAAAACCGAGCGAAGTTCTCAAATAAGCCCAGTGCCTTCTGCAGTGACCGGTGAGGGTCAGCGAGGTAAAGCAATGTGTCGTCCGCATATAGGGACACTTTTTCTTCTATTGTGCCTACTGGAATCCCCCTCACCCCAGCCTCCTCCCTCAGGGCAATGGCCAGAGGCTCTATCGCTAGGGCGAAGAGTCCCGGCGACAAGGGGCACCCCTGACGAGTTCCCCTCTCCAGAGGAAAGGTTTCAGAAAGGGCTCCATTTGTACGGACCCTTGCTTTGAGATTGGCATAGAGCATACATATCCATGTCAGAAATTTTGGACCAAATCCAAATTTCGACAGAACCCCCCATAAGAACTCCCATTCTACGGAGTCGAAGGCCTTTTCGGCGTCCAGGGATACCACCACTCCTGCCGTGTCTGCCTGGGCCCTATCCATATGGGTGAAAAGCCTTCTAATGTTGATGTCTGTCCCCCTCCCCGGCATGAACCCCATTTGGTCTGGGTGTATCAGGGCCGCTATTACTGTGTTAAGCCTCCTGGCCAGCACTTTGGCCAGGAGCTTTGCGTCCACATTAATGAGAGAGATAGGGCGGTAGGAGGAACACAGGGTCAAGTCTTTACCCGGCTTGGGTATCACGACCACAACCGCCTCGCTTAATGAGCTCGGAAGCGTCTCCAGGCATTGGGCCTCCATAAACATATTATGTAGTTTCCCCGTCAGCTCCTCTGCATATTGCTTATAGAACTCGACGGGTATTCCGTCTGGGCCTGAAGATTTGCCCCCCTGGAGGGTCTTAAGAGCCTTCAGCAGTTCATCTGTGGTGATAGGGGTATCAAGACTGTCGCGGTATTTTGCAGTGAGAACCGGGAAGTCAAGGGGCTCTAGATAGGTGGTCAACTCCTCCTTGGTGTAGGTGGCCCTGGAGCTATAAAGATTTTTATAAAAGGAGGCGAAACAGTCGTTTATCTCGTCTGGGTCATCTCTGAGTCTTCCATCAGAACCCCTTATGTGTGGTATACACCATCCCCCCTGCTGTTCCCTGGACAACCATGCCAGTAGCTTCCCGGACCTCTCGCCCTGCTCAAATATGCGGTGTGTCTGAGCGAGAAGACGTTTCTGGGTGAGAGTAGTGCGGATACGTACAGCCTCTCCAGTCAGTCGCTGAAGCTCGTTGTAGTCACCTGGGTTTTTGGTCCTAAGAAAAAGCGCTTCCTGCAAGACTGCCTTCCTCTCCACTCCCTCTAATTCCGCCCTCCTCTCCCTGCGTACCCTGGCTATAATGGTCTGGTATCTTCCTCTAGTGTATGCCTTGAATGTGTCCCATACTGTAGCTGCACTGGCTGTACCTGGATTAATATCCCAGTATTCCCCCATTGCCTCTCTAAAATGACCATCAACCGTCTCGTCCGACACCCAAAATCTGGATAGTCTCCACAGGGAAACTCCCGATTTGGATGAGACCTCTAGCGTCAGGAGGAGCGGTGCATGATCCGAGATTCCCAGAGGAGAATCCTGATGTCCCTCACCCTGGATAAGGCCATGTGATCTACGTAGGCCAAATCAATCCTGGAAAAAGATCTATAAGAGGCCGAGTGGCAGGTGTAGGCCCTGAGGTTAGGATTTCTCCACCGCCACACGTCCGTCAAGCCATATAGTTCAGCCCAATCCGCCAAGCCGGGGTGGGAGTGCCCAACGCTGGACATCCTGTCGACTTCCGGGTTGGGGGCTAAATTGAAGTCACCTAAGATGGTTATGTTGTCACTCTGGAAGTCAGCTATTTTGGAGGCCACTTGATGCAGGAGAGGTATTGAGGCCGGGGGAGGTAAATACACTCCCGCTATCACCCATCTCAAAGAGTGTATCTGAGCGTGAACTATTACATATCTACCCTCAGAGTCCAATACCAGGTCCAGCAGCCTAAAGGGGAGAGATTTATGGACTAGAATGCTTACACCCCGCGCAAAATTGGAATATGTGGAATGATAATGATACCCGATCCAGGGTTTCTTTAGGGCCATAGTTTTGCTACCCAGTAAATGGGTTTCCTGCAAGATGCATATGTGCGGGCTATGAACTTTGATGTATTGGAACACCAGTGATCTCTTGACCGAAGAGTTCAGACCCCTGGTGTTCCAGGACAAAATGTTAAGGGATGCCATAATTATGTATTAGAATGGATCTTCTTAAATTTGGAGGAGGACTCTCCCCCCTCGAAGCTGCCCCCCCGGTCCGGAGGAAACAACATTTCAAATCGTACCACACTGACATTTGCAATGCATTCAGAAAACATGTTATCAAAATCAAACTTTTAGAAACCAAAAAGTTAACCCAAAACAAAAAACTTGCCCTTATGGGGCAGCTACCCCTTCCCCCCTCCCCACCCAACCCCTTAAAACTGAGGCAGGTATCCATCCCAACCAAAATCAGCACGCCGGCTGCAAAAGGGGGGGTCCTGTGCAAGAGGCGTTCGGTCCCTCGAAAATTCCTGAGGGGCTCAGGTGAGCCTAGTCCCTCTCCGCTGGCCTGGGGCTCCGCCGGAGCATCACTAAATCTGTCAGGGGGCCCCGCCATAAGAAGGGTAAGATATTTGAATAATACAACATTGTGCAGGGCTCTTCCCTAATTTGCATACGGATAAAGGAAAATGGTAAAATAAATGATAGAAGAAAAAAATATAAAAAAAGGGGGGGGGAAGGAAAAAAATATTTGTGAAGAAGAAAAAACAGAACATGATAAAAGGGGAAAAATCCGCCATCAGTGGTGCATGTGGCATTTCAGTTCCCTGTGGTCTCTACTTAAGAGGGGACAGTACTCTTTACAATGCAACTGTAACTTTAACGGTCTCCTGGTGCGACTGACCAGGGGCTTTGACTTGGTGTTTACGGGATCCTTATATAGGCAGGTAAAACAAATAAACTGGTGCATCCAAACAACTTTGATTGAAGTACTCAGTTAATGGAATCAGTGTTGATCGTTGCAGGGGGTTGATATTCAGGGCCCCAACTACTTGCAATCACTCAGGTAATATATTCGCTTATCAGGCTCTCTGCTGTCGGTCACGGGGCAGTGTATCCAGCCAAGCCGATGCCTCCCTGGGGGAGGTGAAAAAGTGGACCGATTCTCCATCCTGTACCCTCTGGCGCGCCGGGAATAAGACACTGTAGCGGATATCACGGGCCCTCAGAGCTGCTTTCACGTGGTCGAATGACTTCCTGAGTTTTTGTGTTTCTATAGAGTAATCAGGAAAGATCATTAACTTATTGTTTTGGTGCCTTAAGTCACCCACCGACCTGGAGGCGCGTAAAATCTCGTCCCTATCCCGGAAATTGAGAAGTCTCAAAATGAAAGTCCGGGGGGGGCCCCCGGGGGACCAGGTCTAGGAGGAATTCTGTGCGCCCTTTCCACTGTGTAGTGAGGAGATAGACGGGCGTCCGGCAAAAGGTTGCGCAGCATATCCTCCACAAAGCCCGTTGGGTTGTTTCCTTCGGCTCCCTCCGCCAAACCCACTATGCGCAGGTTATTGCGCCTATTCCTATTTTCTGCATCCTCTGCCCTGTATTCCAAGGCTTTCACCTTAGTTTGGAGTGTATGAAGAGCTGCGCTGTGTTCTGCAACTATGTCCTCTGTACTGCTGACCCTCTGCTCTGTTTCTGTCACCCTAGAACGGAGCCTGTCCATGTCCTGCCTCAGTAGTCCCACATCCATTTGTACTGAGTCTATTTTTGCGGTAAGCGTGGACTGACACGTGGCTATGGCCGCCATTACTTCTGCTATCTATGGGGGTCTTGCTTCCTCGGCCTCCATTATTGCAGTCTGTGATGCTCTACAGACGCTGCAGGTAGGCCTGGGTGTTTGGGAAGGGGCTGGCTGTGAAGGGGGTATCTCAGGGGAGGGAGGAAATTTATACTTTTTCCACTTACCGGCCGTTGCGCCCGACTGGCGTCGCCTCATTCAGAGCCTCCACAGGGTTGCTGGGGTCTTCTGCACCTCTGGGACCAGGCAATCAGCCCCTGGTGATGTTGGAGCAGGGTTGGATAAGGCTCCTGAGGGTTCGTATCCTCCGCTGACGGCTCCGGCCGTCCGTTCAGGCAAGGCCCTGGTCCCGTCTGGGGCCTAGTGGGGGCGGCAGGCCTCCGATGTTCCGGGTGAGGGTTTGCGGCCTTGGTGAGAGGGAAGGGGAAGCCAGGTGTGGACCGGATAGGCTCCGGATGCAGTCCCGTATTGGCCGGCAGACCCGCCGCTTGATCCCCCAGCAGGAGAGGTCTCCGTTCCCCACGTGAGGCCCAGGCCTCCAGCACTCACAGGCCCGTATGACCCGTTCGCGCTCCCCGGGACTTGGAAAGGCAGTTCTCCTGGCAGGCAACGCCGATGGTAATGTTGGAGCAGGGTAGGATGGGGCTCCTGAGGTTTCGTATCCTCCGCCAGCGGCTCCGGCCGTCCGCTCAGGCGAGGCCCCGGTCTCGTCTGGGGCCCAGTGGAGACCGCAGGCCGCCGGTGTTCCGGATGCAGTCCCGCGGTTTGCGGCCTTAGTAGGAGGGAAGGGGAGGCCGAGTGTGGACCGGACAGGCCCGGCCAGACTCTGGATGCAGTCCCGTATTGGCCGGCAAGCCCGCCGCTTGATCCCCCAGCCGGAAAGGTCTCCGCTCCCCACGTGAGGCCCAGGCCTCAAGTAATCACAGGCCCGCACATCCCGTTCGAGCTCTCCGGGACTCGGAGAGGCAGTTCTCCTATCGGGCAACGTCCCAGACCACTTCAGGCCACTAGTTAGGGTGGATTAGGGCTGATGGCTGCGGATAAAAACTTAGGCCTCGGCGGAGCTCTGTAGCGTGCGACTGCTCACGCCGCCATCTTGGACACGCCCCACTGTCAGCTACTTTAATGTTTTGTTTTGAAGAGAATGCTCATTGTCATTTATTTAATAAAGATGTTTGTTTGGAGAGGATGCTCACATTTAATTCATGAGAATGTTGATTTAAAGAGGATGCTCTCAGACATTTAATTTATGAGGGTGTTGGTGACTAGGCTTACTTATTAGCTGGCTTATCTTACTACAATAAAAAGTGCAAATGTATTATTTTGTTATCGGCTTTTGGTAGTTAAGGTGGAACTGTGGGCAAAAAAAAAAATTGCATACAAGAAACAGGGGTTGATTTTTTAAAACTGGAGAGGGCAAAATCTGATACAGCTTTGCCCAGAAACCAATCATCTTCCAGATGTTATTGTCAAAGCTTAGTTGAACAAGTTGAAGTTAGAAGCTGACTGGCTACCATGTACAGCTACACCAGATTCTGAGTGCTTCAGTTTTAGTAAATTAACCCCACTGATTAATAATAGCAATAACAGCAGTTTTTGGTGTTTTTTTATGAGTCTCTCCCGGAACATAGTTTAATATCTGTTGATCCTGCCAGTCGGTTTGTTTTTCCACTTCCTTTAACAGCCAAGCTGTCCAGCCAATGTTTCAGTTACAAGGGTCAGGACAAACTTTTTTTTTTTTTCCAAAAAAACATTTTTTATGATACACCTAGTCACATATGAAAATCTAAGATCACAAATTCTCATTTGGCTTCATAAGCAAATTACAAAAACTCAAATTTGAGCCAGTTTGTCATTCAATTTTATATTTGTGCATAGATCTTTGCATTCCATACCTTCAACCATTAGAATAAATAGAAAAAAATGGGAAAATAGAGCAAAGAGGAAAAAAAAAAAAAGAAAAAGACAGAGAAAGTAAAATAAGAAAGAAAAAGACAGAGAAAAAAAGACAGGGGCCCTTCCATCTTTCATGGTTCCCTATATCCATATTTGGTGAGCAACTAGGGTAAGGACTATGCTATATTGCTAGGGCTGCTTATTTCAGTCAGTTTTAATCATATGGCTTAAACCCTTTTGTCCAAAATTGTTTTTTACTGTAACTGCTAAAAAGTCTTAGTTAGAATAAGAAGTCTTTTACTTAAAGCTCTTTTAAAACTACTCCATCTAAGACTATTCTGTCCAATAGGGCTACCATGCTGCTCTATAATTCACTGTAGAACAAAGAGCGTTGTCACCCTATTACAGGAAATAGAATACTGTATCTACAGCCAGAATCAACAGGTAATAAAGCCATGTTACAATGGGGATGTCAGAAAACAAAATCTGCAGTGGTAACGTTGGTGACAGAATGCAGTATATTTTTTGTTTAGTACTTTTAGGAGACTATTGGCCAATTTATTAAAAACGTGGTGTGTTTTCACACAATATATTTTGTAATAATCTAGCTCACCTTGAACATCCAATCATGTGCGAATAATTTAAACATAAATCTACTTGCACATGATCAGATGAATGAAATGAATATTCACGCTATTGTGTGTCGTGTGAAGATTCTCCCGTAATAAATCAGCCTCGTTGTATACGGAGATGGCAAGGGAGCAACTATCAAACTTCAAATGACCTCTGACCCATAGCACTCAACTTGTAAAATGTCAGACTCAGGCAAAGAAGATAAAAATAAAAAAAAAGATGTTGAAGACAGTATAAACCTTTCAAAATCAAGCATGCACCTTCATTGTAATTTAAAACCTAATATTCAGATTCTTTCAGGTGTTTTTGTTTTTCACATAAGGGATTTGTAGGGGTGATACTGTTTCGAAAAATATCAGTTTAAAAAAATGAGTCACACACAAAAAAAAAATACTTTGCAGAGAAAAAGACAGTTATTTAGCAAAATTACAGTCAGCAGTTTAATGCCAAGAAAATAAAATGATGCGTTTCCTACTGCTCTCTCCACTGCCTGCCAAATTTTAATCACCTGTGTATTTATCCTGCTGCAACTAAAAGTATAACTGTAAGAGAATAAATTGCTAACAATAAAAATATATAATAAGTAATGCAACTGAAATGTTATTGTGAATAATCCTCCAACACTAAAACAGACATTTTTTATACTACATTCTTAATATATTGACATTCATTTCCAAGCCCTGCAAGGAAACTAGTGCAGGTATATTTATTTGTTGTTGCATTTCAGTTTGTGTTTAATTAAAAACACGTCTGATGTTTTCTAGTTTAAGCAGACAAACTGATTTTTTAAATTGCATCTAATGTACAGTATTTCTGGATATTGTCCATGAAATAATACATTCTAATATTTATTTTTGATATTTAAAATGGTTCTAAGGGCTGAAGGTTTTTTACTTTCATGCATGCCATGTGGCTTGCTATGGGGCAATCAGCAAGGGGGAGGGGCCCAGAGCGCCTGCGGGGGACACGGGAAGAGGAGGATTGGAGCTGCTCTTTGCAAAACCATTTGGCACCTTTCAGGGGGGAGGGGTAAACAGGTATCTGTTTTTGACAAGTACCGGCCCCCTTCTCCTGCTTCCGCTACCGGACCAATTACAAAGCATAGCGTGCTTTGCGCATGTGCGGTAGGGAACCAGCTTTGAAGCCAAAAGGCTTCACCGCTGGGTTCCCTTAACAGGAATGGTGGTGGCTACAGCCAAAAGCCAATACAAAGATCATCTGCGGTGCCAACATCGCAGGCTCCCTGGACAGGTAAGTGTCCATATATTAAAAGTCAGCAACTGCAGTATTTGTAGCTGCTGACTTTGAATTTTTCATGGGGGGGCTGGACCTCCTCTTTATGAGTCATGTTTGGCAGTGGTACTGCAGTGGACTGCTTTTCAGAGGCATTTCAGAGATGGCTAGGAGGCAACAATAGTCAGCTTTAAAAAAAAAAAGTTTGCTTTAACTCGCCCCGGGTGCTTTAATGCACCCGGGGCGCATCCTATAACCCCCCCCCCCTCCTTCACTGATTGTGTGCCAGTGTACAGGCAATACAATTGGCTGCTAGACACAAGCACCATCACATGTTCCACTATAACTGGAAGTACTGGGTATTTTTACCAGCTTTGGCAGAGGTGGAGGTGGTGAGGTGAGTAAAGGTGGCTTAGGAAAAGACACAGTCACTCTGTCCTGCACCCAGCATTCTCTACACCCCCATCTTCAATAATCTGCCCCTATCTTCAATACCCCGCCCCTATGCCGCCTCCTCACACCTGTATGCATTCAGCCCCCCTCACACCTGTAGACACTCAGCCCCCCTCACACCTGTACACACCTAGCCACCCCCTCACACCTGTACACACTCAGCTGCCTCCTCGCACCTGTACACACTCAGCTTCCCTTTCACACCTGTACACACTCAGCTCCCCCTTCATATCTGTACACACTCAGCTGCCCCTTCACATCTGTACACACTCAGCTTCCCTTTCACACCTGTACACACTCAGCTCCCCCTTCACATCTGTACACACTCAGCTGCCCCTTCACATCTGTACACACTCAGCTCCCCCTTCACACCTGTACACACTCAGCTCCCCCTTCACACCTGTACACACTCAGCTCCCCTTTCACACCTGTACACACTCAGCTCCCCATTCACACCTGTACACACTCAGCTCCCCCTTCACATCTGTACACACTCAGCTTCCCTTTCACACCTGTACACACTCAGCTCCCCCTTCACACCTGTACACACTCAGCTCCCCCTTCACATCTGTACACACTCAGCTCCCCCTTCACACCTGTACACACTCAGCTCCTCTTTTACATCTGTACACACTCAGCTCCCCCTTCACACCTGTACACACTCAGCTCCCCCTTCACACCTGTACACACTCAGCTCCCCTTTCACACCTGTACACACTCAGCTCCCCCTTCACATCTGTACACACTCAGCTCCCCCTTCACACCTGTACACACTCAGCTGCCTCCTCACACCTGTACACACTCAGCTTCCCTTTCACACCTGTACACACTCAGCTCCTCTTTCACACCTGTACACACTCAGCTCCCCCTTCACACCTGTACACACTCAGCTCCCCCTTCACACCTGTACACACTCAGCTCCTCTTTCACACCTGTACACACTCAGCTCCCCCTTCACACCTGTACACACTCAGCTCCCCTTTCACACCTGTACACACTCAGCTCCCCATTCACACCTGTACACACTCTTGCTGCCCCCCTCAAAAAAAAAGTTTGCTTTAACTTGCCTCGGGGCGCATCCTATAATCCCCCCCCCCTTCACTGATCGTGTGCCAGTGTACAGACAATACAATTGGTTGCTAGACACAAACACCATCACATGTTCCACTATAACTGGAAGTACTGAGTATTTTTACCAGCTGTGACAGAGGTGGAGGTGGTGAGGTGATTAAAGGTAGCTTAGGAGAAGGCACAGTCACTCTGTCCTGCACCCAGCATTCTCTACACCCCCCATCTTCAATAATCTGCCCCTACCTTCAATACCCCGCCCCTATGCCCCCTACATCCTCTATAATCCCTCATAACACACTCAGTATTCTCACACTCACCATACAGGGTCGGGCTCTGGTCAAACATTATGTCGGTGCTCCCCCTCTTCCAGCCCAGTACATGCATCTCCCCCTGTCAGTCTCTCAGTTTGGATCTCCCACACAGCCAGCTCTCCTCAACCTCTCCAACATATTTGAGTATAATCATCTGCCTCATGCGATACGTTGCCCAATCACCATGAGGCGGCATGGCTGAAGGCAGCTTTTTTTTGGTTTTCAAATAAACTTTATTGAGATAATTGTGGCAGAGCAGTGTGACAAGACTCAGATTGTCTGTGATGTGACAATGGTGTTGTCACCCCTAATCAGGGCAGCCATCAGAAATTTTGGTGCCCCTTACACAGCTTTAGGCCTGGGCCCCCCCAGGCCTGACCACCAAAATTCCCCAGGGCCCGCTCACTGGCTGTCCTACCAAATCCCCATACCTGTACGCAGTCAGCCCCCCACACACACCTGTACGCACTAAGCCCCTTCATACCTGTACACACTCAGCCCCTTTGTCACACCTCTATACACTCAGCCCTCTCCACACCTGCATGCACTAAGCCCCCCTTCATACCTGTATGCACTCAGCCCCTTCCTTAAACCTGTGCGCACTCAGCCCCTCCTTCATACCTATATGTTATCAGCCCCCCTCATACCTGTATGCACTCAGCCCTCCTCACACCTGTACGCATTCAGCCCCCTCATACCTGTACGCACTCAGCCCACTCACACACCTGTATGCATTCAGCCCCCCTTACACCTGTAGACACTCAGCCCCCTCACACCTGTAGCCCCCTCAACACCTGTATGCACTAAGCCCCCCTTCATACCTATATGCACTCAGCCCCTTCCTTAAACCTGTACACACTGAGCCCCCCCTTCATACCTATATGTTATCAGCCCCTCTCATACCTGTATGCACTCAGCCCCCCCTCACGCCTGTACACACTAAGCCCCTTCATACCTGTACACACTTAACCCCTTTGTCACACCTCTATACACTCAGCCCCCTACACACCTGTATGCACTAAGCCCCCCTCATACCTGTATGCACTAAGCCCCTTCCTTACACCTGTATGCACTCAGCCTCCCCTTCATACCTATATGTTATCAGCCCTCCTCATACCTGTATGCACTCAGCCCTCCTCACACCTGTACACATTCAGTCCCTTCATACCTGTACATACTCAGCCCACCCACACATCTGTATGCATTTACCATGCAATTGCAGGTGGGAGAAGCTAAGGATTTATTTTGATTTTTGCAGGCTCTGAACCATTAGAAAGTAAGAACAGTGACAGCTACAGGAATTTAGCCAGAGGGCTGAAAGTAGTACACAATGAACAGGAATAATAAATATTCAAAACTATATTCAACTCTATTTTACAATGTTGATGTTAGGACTTATCACATGTGCTTATTCTTCTGATAGTTCTCCTGGTCTATCATCCTGTTCTGTTTGGTCATCCTATCACTGGTCCTCATTTCCTTTATAAGGGTGACACCTTGGCTCGTAGGGTCCTGCTGGGGAAACCCCCTATGTGCGTAATCTCAGCCAGGTCTTTTCTATTGTTTGTGTGCTCATTGATGTGCACTGTGGCAAGCTCGGTTGCCAGATATAGGACATGCAAGGACAGTGTGGCCAGGGTCCTTAGTAATACGCTTGCTTGGCCACTGTGTCATGCTTTGTACACATGATGAGATTATCGGACGAATGATCACCCGTTTTTTGTTGCATGCTGGTTTCATATTGAAAATGAAGAGGTTACTAAAGTTACAAAAATTCTCGTACAACGGTATATAACTTGGGAAGTGTTGTATTGTATTCTTTTGTTTCCATTCATGCGTGTTCTTGATCTTCCAATTTTTTTCGGACGAATACTGTACTGATTAAATTAAAATGTTCATGCTGTCCCTTCGAATATTGTTGGATGAACTGTCATGATCAGCTCTTCAAAGCTGTGTACTAACAATCAGATTATTGTATGATCTCTCCGAAAGTGTTTTTTGTCATCTGATTTCCTGATAGTGTGTACTAGGCATAAGGGCAGGCAGGTGCAGTGCAGATAGAGTGTGCATGCACAGTGTGATCGCTGGGCAAGGGTCTTGGGACATGTAGTGTGAGCTACCTGACTGAAAGTCTGGGGAGATGGGAAGTTGAGATTGTGTTAATCTAAAGCCGGTGGAGGTGATCATCTTATTATGTTCATTGTAAGTGTTAGGCACGAATATAAAAAAAAATATTTGGGGCTGTATAACTCATCAAAACTCAACTTTACAATGTATTAAGCTTATAAACACTGAGCGTTTAATACTGCTTTAACAAGAAAGTCTTGTCCCTAAGTTTACATTCAAAATGATTGTGTTTGCCAAGAAAGTACCTTTAAATGTGCCATTTAAATCAGCCCCCTGACCTAAATTGTCTCTTCCTCCACCGTGTGCCTGGGAAGCCTTCTGGTCCCAAACCACATAGAGTAACTGCAGCCTTTACATTTTTAACTTCAGAGATGCACCGATTGCTTTCCAACAATGGTAAAGTAATTTTTTGTAGGATGATGGAAAGTGTGGCATAGCTCTTAAAAAACAACAAAATGCTCCTGTATGAAAATCTAAACAAGCTTCAAGTCCAGTTACTCAAGGATGTATAAGCCTCATGGGGTAAACAAAACACATCCTTAACCTTCCCTGGGTGAGACAAATCTTAATTTTTGTCTCATATTTTTCCCTTCTTCAGATGCTGCAGCTCCCATTCAGAGTGTTGCAGCTACATGAAAAAAATAGAATGCCAATTGTATCAACATTTTCAGATGGAATCTACATGAAAGAGAGAGTCCATCTGATAGTAAAAGATATGTTTTGGTTGTACCAACCATTTTTGGAAAACACTTGTACATTCGGCCTTGTAACTTTAATAGACACCAAATAGAATATGTACTAGAATCATTTTTTAAACATAATACAAGCATGACTTGCCATGAAACTCCAAGAATGATCTATTTTTTTTTAAACTTACATTGGGGTAGCATTGGGGTAGGGAGGAGGGGCAGATGACTTTACAATCACCACCTTGTGCAACCAAGGACGTTTGCTGAATAGTTCAGGTAAGGGAGCAAGCAACTCCTTGTATTCAATGTAGAGACAGCAAGTCTCTCCATCACTACCCGGAAAAGGGCAGTGCTGACTGTATGTAGTAAAGACTACTACAGTCAGTTTCAGAATCCCTAGTCTCCCACTGAGTGTGAGGCATTGAGGCATGCATATTTATATGTAGTCAAGCTGGTCCTATGTAAGTTTAAAAAAATAGGTAATTTCTGGAGTTCAGCTTTAAGCATTCTTAAAGTGAACCTTCAATCATATTTTCAACTTTCCACCTATTAAATCTTCTGCCCTTGTTGTTTTAACTTTGGATAGTAAAACACATTTTTTCTGCCAGTAAATATCTTATACAGCCCACTTCCTGTTTCTTGTCTGGTTATTAGCCTAGGCTTATGACATAATGCACAGCTCTCTTTCACTCTTGAAAGAGTTTGCCAGGAAGGAAGGAGGGATGAGTCATAAGAGGGCCAATGAAAGCTACAGAGCTGGAGGTGTGTCTCTATGTGTCTGTGTAAATTCAGCAAGTGAGCAGGCAGCAGCTTCAGCTGCCCACCATTAAAATGGCTGCAGCCAGACTTAGCAGAGGGACATTTCTGCAGCATATTTGGCCAGTACAGAATTACAGTATATATAAAATAATATGCAAAGTGGTTGGAGGGAAGTTTCAGAATGGCAAAAGACTGCAGTTCCTCTTTAAAAATTAAGGAGTACAGTGCTGATAATGTATTCCCGTTGTCACACAATTTTATGTTTGCTATACTGCCTTAAAGTAGAAGTTCACCCTAACACTAAAATCTGTAAATTTACAGGCATCCACTATCATTTTCTAGATTTTAAAAATACAATTCAACCATGTCGCTCCCAGAATTGAAATATACAATGCTGTTCTGAGATTATATACAGTACTTAAAGTAGAAGCCCACCCTAAAACTAAAATCTCTAAATCTACAAGCATCCACGATCTAAGACTAAACTATCTAGCCCTGTAAACAAGAAATTGCTATACATACCTTTTTTGAAGCCGCTCCCGTCCAATCCCACGCTGAGCTGTCAATGGTGGCTTCTCTGTGGAGGCGGGTGCAGAGGAGGCAACTGACAACAGAAGCCCCATAGTAACTCTATGGGTAACGTCTCTTCCCATTAATTTCCCAGCCGTTGTTGGCTGTCTCCTCTGCAGAGCTTGCGACGATGGAGACTGGCCCAGATCGTCTTCAAAAAAGGCATGTATAGCGACTTCTTCTTTACAGGGCTAAATAGGTTAGTCTTAGATCATGGATGCCTGTAGATTTAGAGATTTTAGTGTTAGGGTAGACTTCTACTTTAAGTCTTGTATATACCCTGTTTCCCGAAAATAAGACCTAGCATGATTGTCGGTGATGGCTGCAATATAAGCCCTACCCCCCCCAAATAAGCCCTACCCTGTTTCCCTGAAAATAAGCCCTACCCTTAAAATAAGACCTACAAGGACTTTAACTAGGGCTTATTTGGGGGGTAAGGCTTATATTGCAGCCATCACCGACAATCACGCTAGGTCTTATTTTCGGGGAAACAGGGTAAGCTCAGAACAGCATTGTACATTTCAATTCTGGGAGCAACATGGTTGAATTGTATTTTTAAAATCTAGAAAATGACACAGGATTGGTCATTGTGTTTCTTGTAAACAAACTATTTTTTAAAACAAGGTCATATATTTTTTTTTGTTTTTTTAGCATATCAAGAACCGCTTTAACCTGAACAATGAAACATTTTCTGAAAATATTTCTGACTGATACAACTTTACCTTATACATTTTTAAACCTAAAAATGACAGCAATGCTTCATTGCAAAAGACTATCCTGTGTACCTTTGAATTACACAAAATGAAACAAAAAGAAAAACCAGAACCACACTGGCAGTACTAAATGAGAATTATAGATAGATAGATAGATAGATAGATAGATAGATAGATAGATAGATAGATAGATAGATAGATAGATAGATAGATAGATAGATAGATAGATATCAAGTACAGAAGTTTATATGTCAACCCAAATATGATAAAATTAGCCAAGCCAAAAAAATGGGCTTACAGAAATAATTCAGTTGTAAATATATTTTATTGCTAATTGACATTTTAAGTTTATGCTGGATATAGACACGTGTCACCTTATAACCTTATAAAACTGTGAAGGACAGAAAGTCAAGTCATATCTCAATTCAGTTTCCTAAATTATAGAATGGTCTACTGCACTGATCGTTTTTATAATCATACATTTCAAGCAATGTGTATGAGATATAGCTGACATTATTTTAGAGTTATAACTATACACAGGATCCAGAAAATCTGAACTTTGTTTCACCTTGCAATGTCTGTATCTGCAAATACTTTGAGTTCTAGACAGAATATAGTGATATATTCTGAAACGGTTTTCACTAGTTTGATTTATGGCCCTTTTAAGCTCTCTACATATATAGCTAATACAGGAATTGCTTATCAATGCAATAAATTACAATGAACAACCAAATATTGTTTGATAAAATACTTGCAATAATATAACAAAAAATTTAAACTGGCTGACGATGATTTCACTGCAAGTCTGCTATCTTAGCCTAACCATACAGCACTGTGTCTGCTTTATACTGTATACTTTATATATAAATCAATTATCTAATATAAAAGCCTTCCTTTCCTTTACTCCTCAACCCTCTGTGTTAGATTTGCCAAATAGGTACATTTGACTAGTAAATATGAAACAATGAAAATAAATATTTATTAAATCTTGGATAAATACGAATTAAGATCCTTTGTGA
Source organism: Aquarana catesbeiana (assembly GCF_042186555.1). Classification (NCBI taxonomy): domain Eukaryota; kingdom Metazoa; phylum Chordata; class Amphibia; order Anura; family Ranidae; genus Aquarana; species Aquarana catesbeiana. Next base: position 370,196,043 of record NC_133325.1, read on the forward strand.
GGTATACTGTATGCAGTGATTTAAAGTTTTATATGTCTACTGGCATCCACATGCTTGACTGTGCACTGAATCTGGATTATCACTGAAAGCTACTGTCACACCATACACTAACCAGAGATATCAGAGAGCAATGAACTATGCACCCATGATCCAACCACCAAAAGATCTTTCTTGTGATATACCTTTCCACAGATATGCAGTATTGGGTACCTAAGAATGCATGATTATGTCTAAGTAGAAAGGCGGTATAGGCCACATTACTGTATTCAACGTGAGCTAATCAGGGTACCACACTGCCCGGTGCCATTATATTGCTAATCCATTAACTAGCTTTCTCATTCTTAACACCTGAATGTGTTCTGATGCCGTAAGCACTTGACTACATATAATGGAACTGATAACAACAAAGCCTGGGGAATGCCCAGGAAAAAACCCAAGCCTACTTACCAATCCGCTCGCAGACAACCAAATTAACCTGTCTAACAGTATGCATTAAAAACAGGGGTTTATTCCGCACGCATTTGCAAACGCATGCGTAAGCCACAGGGCTTTGTCACGGCACCCTGGTATCTGTGGTCCCAACACAAAATATATATAATTATATAAGTGTCCCCACAGTGGAGGCACATGCATTTTGATGGATAAATGAGGGCAGGTGGACTGAAGGAGAGCCCACCTCTTCTTAAAGGTACAGGAGCACAAACACCCAGCAAGTAGCACAATGTCTGCAAAGGTGTTGGTGTGCTGCTGGACCAATTCCATCAGAATGCATGTGCCTCCACCGTGGGGACACTCATATTTTAGTGTTAGGACCACAGATACCAGGGTGCCGTGACGAGGGTCTGTGGCTTATGCATGCGTTTGCAAATGCGTGCGGACTAAACCCCTGTTTTTAACGCATACTGTTAGACAGGTTAATTTGGTTGTCTGCGAGCTGGTTGGTAAGTAGGCTTGGGTTTTTTCCTGGGCATTTCCCAGGCTTTGTTGTTACCTGTTTTAGCCTTCCAATGCCACTTACTGTGATAGCCAGCTATAGATGAGGGCGGTGGCAAGTTTTTTGTTATCACGTTGGTGTTCGTATTGGTCTAGCAGCGCACCAACACCTTTGCAGCCATTGTGCTACTTGCTGGGTGTTTGGTGTGCTCCTGTACCTTTAGGAAGAGGTGGGCTTTCCTTCAGTCCACCTGCCCTCATTTATCCATCAGAATGCATGTGCCTCCACTGTGGGGACACTCATATTTTAGTGTTAAGACCACAGACACCAGAGTGCCCTGACGAGGCTCTGTGGCTTAAGCATGCATTTGCAAATGCGTGCGGACTAAACGCCTGTTTTTAACGCATACTGTTAGACAGGTTAATTCGGTTGTTTATAATGGAACTGAGACTGTACTGCTCAACAATAACTAAGTATCTGGGCTCTCTATGATGCTAGAAGCTTAGCTTTGCTTTCTCTTCTATCTTCTCATTATGTTCTATGGTTCTCTGCAAGGTTATTGTTGAAACATTTGTCCTTTGTAGATGGCTGCACTCCAAATAACAAGTACAACTTTTGACATGGCTCCCTTTGGCATAAAACATTAATAAGGATCAGCTCCTGTACTGTACTGTTTGTTCGGACAAAAAAAAATTGACTTGGGGCCCCGTCCAAATTCTCCATCAGATGCTTTAGGCCTGATATGGATTTTAAAAGGGACTTCCATGCAAAAATCTGAGCATGCAAGCCAGCAGTCCAGGTAAGGTGGGGTGAGCATGAACCCCCCTTCCTGAGCCACATCAGGCCACATGACCTAAATATGGGAAGGTAGCTTGCCAGAGTTTTTATATAGAATTCAGGGAGAACCCATACCTTTTTTGGCGTAGGGTCCCCCTTAAAATTCTTACCTCACCTGAAGAGCCTGACATAAATTATGGGGAACCCAATGACATTTTTTTGTGTTGGGGGTGAAGGGAATCCCCAGCACTTTTGTTTACAAGTGGCTGAAGCTGTCAAGTGTTGGCAATCAAATTTCAGTTGAATACTACATGTGATATATCAATTGTATTTCTATAAATCTAAAAATCTAGCTGTAAAATCTTACATGCACAGACACAAAGATAATATCCTTAACATAGAAATCAAATAAATAGTAGTAGTCTCATTGAGTACTTTTTACTGCTAATGAATTGAAAACAGTTGTTCTGAATTGTGCAAATGAGGTGAAACAAATGTCAATGTAAAAAAAAGAGAGAGACAAATAATTCCACAGTAGCGCACTAAATTCATCTACAAATCTCCTAAATATTAGTGAGGAAGTGATCAACGTAAAACACCCATACATAATGAAAAGTGTCCATATGGTATAATGGCATATATAATATATATATATATATATGCTCCAACATATGCAAATCAACATGGTAATACAGTCCAACTTAAAGATAGTGAAACAAAATCTCGTTGATCCACCAAAATCCTTCACCAAAGTGATGTGTGCCAATTCCACTCCCTTAAGAATAAAGCTCACCAGATGCTGTTGCCATTCACTCTTGTGTCTTGCAAATATCGCCTTATTAGATGCTATTGAAGAGCCAGTTGTACACGTCAATCTCCATCCAGATTAACAGAGACACTCTCCACATGTGGGGATAGAAATTGAGACAGAGCCTCCAATAGTGTAAAAACACCTTAAGGTAATTGGTTTATTAAAAGTGATGCAATTACATCATAAAATATTCAAAATCGCCTTCTTAAAATTCCAAACATGCCAGTTGACTCAGTGCTGCGATCTCCTCATAGCTTCCTTTGTACATGTGGAGTCACCGTCTCAGCGTTGCTATGTAGCCACACACCAGTAGGGGCGTGGCTACACGGCAACGCTGAGGCGCTGACTCTTCATGTACAAAGGAAGCTATGAGGAGATCGCAGCACTGAGTCAACTGGCATTGGCACACATCACTTTGGTGAAGGATTTTGGTGGATCAACGAGATTTTATTTCGCTATCTTTTCATCACTTTAAGTTGGACTGTGTTACTATACCGATTTGCATATGTTGGCATATATATATATATATATATATATATAAATTTGGATATGCCATATGGACACTTTTCATTATGTATGGGTGTTTTACGTTGATCATGTCCTCACTAATATTTGGGAGATTTGTAGATTAATTTAGTGCGCTACTGTGGAATTATTTGTCTCTCTCTCTTTTTTACATTGACATTTGTTTTACCTCATTTGCATGTTTATTGAATATTAAGTGGCAGCACAAACAGGTGTTTTTCATTAGCGCAGTGCGCACACATACAGTTGCTCTGAATTATTTACTTCCTATCAGGGAGGAAAGTACTTTAAAAACCGACTTGCACAATTTAAACGCATATAAAAAACAATATCAATGAAGTAATTTCCAGTTGAAACTCTCAGCTCAGTTCACAATTTTAAAAATAAAGTTTAGATTTTGCCAAATGAAAGAGTGCACCTCCAGTTCATCACATAAGCGGGAAGAAATACACATAACTTTAAAAAAACATGAACATGAGTACCATCCTTCATTTTTCTGTTTATATTGCATATTTATATAATGCAGGTGGCATTTGTCACCATTAGATATTGTTTACACTGTGTTATATTCCAAAATGGAGCATAGCGCAGTGTGCAGTGAACAGTGAGAGCTGATGGGCATCTGGTTCAATTTGCACTTAGCCTCCCATATTACTTTGGGAGGGTGAAGGCTAAATTTACAAAGCTAGATAAGAATTTTTACTTTAGCACTGTGTGCAATGATCATATCCCATTGGAAGCTCTGTGAATTAAGCTTAACGGCTTCAATCAGAAGTTCAAATGAAATCTCTTGTAAACCACATACTGGTAGAATAATAGTGACTATCAGTATTAACCATTTAAATGCCATATGAACATCTGCAAACTATGGCAAAGCAACTAAAGTAAACCTAAAATTAAAAAAGAATACAGACTGTATTTATATGGCCTCTATTCATCATTTAGAATATATGGGAGCACATTTATAAAACCAGGGTGAATCTAAGCATAATCACCAAATACAAAGCATTCTTCTGGCAGGTGCAGAGTCTAAGTACATGCAAATGAAGATGTTAGGATCTCTACATGGAATTCAGTCATTTACCTTTAGAGAGGAGTGAGCAATCATTACCAGCAAATGTATCCATGGCTGCATAATAAACATCTAACTATTGAATCTTGGATTTCCAGCTTGAGATTGGGAAGATACAGATGTTGGCAAACAGATACAACATCTGGAAAATGCATTTGTGAATAAAACTAGCCACCAGGTAAAAGTAACAATAACTTGTTGCCTGTTAATTCCAATTAAAATCAAATTACTTACCTGCCAAAATATACTATCTATCGTGTTTCCAAGAAATCCATCCCGACCTTCTGTGCATACAAGTTTAGGACCAAGAATTGTCATAAATTCATCAAAATCCACTTGACCATCACCTAAAAAAATAATATATACTACACTGTAATGTGATCTTACCAACATTCCAAAAACAATATTAACAATTACATTTTTCACATTGAGTAACACAGAAAGCTGTGACTCCAAGGAAACTTATACTTGAGTAATAACAAGGCAAATACTGAATAGAAGTATGTAGACTGCAATTTCCTAGTTGTCTATGACTCTATGCTTTTCTCATTAGGGGAAAGCAACAGGTTAATGTGTACCTCCACAGATCCATATATGTACCTTCTCTCATGTTGCTCTGTTTAATAACTTTATTGAAATGAAAGAAAAACCCTGCATAGGCTACAAGACTTTGGAGATATAGCTTACACTGGGCTATGGAATGCAGTGAGACAGTTCTGACTGCCCTAGTATTGTTGCATGTTATTCCATTCACAATAAGCACTTGAATTTCCTTCAGCTCCTGGCAATGAATAGAGTAGGAGGGAAGCAAAGGAAAGATGAGTAAATAATAATGGAGGGGGTTTGTCTTGAATGGCCAGAGCAAATGTTTGTGTTAGTAGTCAAAACACCTTATCCAATTTGACTTCGTCTAACCTACAAAGTATTTAAGAGATTGGAACACCATGACCATAAGGCAACTTACATTTTCAGATATCTCCTTGCATGGGCAAAATATATTTTATTAGAACAAGCATACTGTATTATTTACTTGAAAAGGTTTCCATGATATGATCCATTGTATCATTATGCTGTAAGGACACAACTGTTTCAAGAGACTCATGTTTAAGCTGAACTCCAAAGCCTGGACAACTTTTCATTTATAGCCTTCTATCCTCCTTTCTAAAATGTGTTTCTTAATTTCCTAGTAATGTTCATTGTTATCTGATGTCATTGCTCACAGCTGAAAGGCGAAGTATGGTGGGGTACCTGGAGAAGAATTTCTAGACACGCTGCACATCACATCTGCTGTGTTTACCAGTGCAAAATAAAATGACAATTCCCATGAATAATCGGGAATATAGTGACCCTGTGGGGTTATATGTGGGCATGTTGAGCCCACTGAAGGAACCATGATGTGAAAACATCAACACTTCCTAATGTGAGCTACCCCAAGGAGAAATGTGATAGGGAGATGTGAGTGGCAACTGGCCATCCTAAATAGAAGTGGCCCTGCACAGGCACAAAGAGGTACATGTTTGGGGGGCAAAAATGCTACCAAAGCAAGACTGTAAAACTAGAAAGAGAGCTGTTTGGGAAAAGGTATGCCTGTGGCTTACATATCCTTGTTTGCCTCCTGGTTGGAGCTCAGCTTAAAATAAACAGGCTGAATTAAGAACATTGCAGAATAGGCCTGTTTATTTTACAGTATTTCATAGTTAGCTTTTAATTTTGTTTTGCAATTGCCACAATGAACTGTATATAAAGCTGCACATCAGTCAAGACCAAATCCATCAAAAATGTGCATAAACAACAACAATAACAACATATACTGTGTATAGTATTTTCTTGTTTTAAAAGTAAACTCAAGAAGTACTTGCCATGCTGATCATGGTTAAATTGTTTGATGAATCTTAATTTTCCTCAGTTTATGCACAATTCTGCTGAGCAGACTGTGCAAAAGATCTGCACATGTAGAAACCCTAATGTCAAATGAAAGCCTGTGAAAATACGGTAGACCTAAATATGACGTATATGAGAGACACTAAATGAAAAGCAAGGAGAACTATGCTACAAACATTTTTCAAATACATGATTAGCAACTACGTGTGAAAAAAACACCTATGTGAAGCGTATTCCTAATCTGGTTTACTTCCAAATTGGTAATGGTTGAGAAATCTTAGGTAATGTTAGAAACAGATTATGGTTAGGTTTCCTTTGCTGTCCACCAAGATTGAGATCTTAGCAGTGGCGTCACTAGGGTTGGTGTTACCCAGTGCAGAAAAACATGGTGTCACCCCCCTCCACTAACTATAGTAGCCCCTCAGTAAGACCCCACTCTCCACTAAGTTATGACCCCCCTCAGTCAGTACAGACCACCCCTCCCTCAGAACAGACTCCCTCTACACTAAGTACAGACCCCCCTCCCTCAGTACAGATGCCCCTCTGCAGTAAATGTTGACCCCCTCCCTCAGTATAGACCCCCTTCACTAAGTATAGCCCCCCTCATTACAGCCCCCCTCCCTCAGTACATAGCCCCCTCTCCACTAAGTATTAACCCCTCCATCAGTACAGACCCCCCTCCAAGTATAGCCCCCACTCAGTACAGACTCCCCTGCCTCAGTATAGACCCCCACTAAGTTTTGACCCTCTCCCTCAGTATAGCCCCCCCTTCCTCAGCATAGACCCCCCTCCCTCAGTACAGACCCCCTCCATCAGTATAGACCTCCCTCCCTCAGTAAAGACCTCCCTCCCTCAGTACAGACCCCCCTCCATCAGTATAGAACCTCCTCCCTCAGTACAGACCTCCTCAGTATAGACCCTCCTCAGACTGTCACCCTCTGATCAGTGGGCTTGTGACAGGAGGCAGCCACAACAGCTAATTACCAACTTTCTCACAGCATTTGACCCCCCTGAACATTCACCTCCCCCATCCTGACAGCTATTGGAAAAACATATCTCAGTCATCCCAAAAGAGGGCAAGGACCCATCTCAATGTTCAAGTTATCACTCTATCTCACTATTAAATGTGGATATCAAAATTCTAGCAAACAGATTGCTTTCTATACGTCCATGTGTAATATTGCTTTATCCTGGTCTGAGAAGCTTGGGATAATACTAAAAGGCAAACTTAATCTCATCCATTAGGCATCCTCAAAAGGCATCCTCCAAAGGCACTCTCTGCCTTCTCCCTTCTCCTGTCCAATGACGTGGAGAAGGCGTTCGATAGAGTGGTCTGGTATTATATGCACCTCAGTTTGCAATACTTGGGCTAACAAGGAAAAATGCTCTCTCTCATTGAGACGCTTTACACAAATCCCACAACCCAAGTCAGGGTCAATTGCCGCCTATCGGAAATCTTCTCCATATGCAATGGCAGGAGGCAAGGGTGTCCATTATCACCACTGCTCTTCGCTTACTGCGATAGCCAACTATAAATGTAGGCGGTGGCAAGTTTTTTGAGATCACCTTGGTGTGTTTATTGGTCCAGAAACGCACCAGCACCTTTGCAGCCATGGTGCTATTTGCTGGGTGTCTGGTGTGCTTCTGTACCTTTAAGAAGGGATGGGCTGCCCTTCAGTCCACCTGCCAGCATTTATCCATCAGAATGCATGTGCCTCCACTGTGGGGACACTCATATTTTAGTGTTAGGACCACAGATATCAGGGTGCCGTGACGAGGCTCTGTGGCTTACGCATGCATTTGCAAATGCGTGCGGACTAAACCCCTGTTTTTAACGCGTACTGTTAGACAGGTCAATTTGGTTGTCTGCGAGTTGGTGGTAAGTAGGCTTTGGTTTTTTCCTGGGCATTCCCCAGGCTTTGTTTGCATCTGTTTGTAGCCCTCCAAAGCCGCTTACTGCGATAGCCAACTATAAATGTAGGCGGTGGCAAGTTTTTTGAGATCACCTTGGTGTGTTTATTGGTCCAGAAACGCACCAGCACCTTTGCAGCCATGGTGCTATTTGCTGGGTGTCTGGTGTGCTTCTGTACCTTTAAGAAGGGATGGGCTGCCCTTCAGTCCACCTGCCAGCATTTATCCATCAGAATGCATGTGCCTCCACTGTGGGGACACTCATATTTTAGTGTTAGGACCACAGATATCAGGGTGCCGTGACGAGGCTCTGTGGCTTACGCATGCATTTGCAAATGCGTGCGGACTAAACCCCTGTTTTTAACGCGTACTGTTAGACAGGTCAATTTGGTTGTCTGCGAGTTGGTGGTAAGTAGGCTTTGGTTTTTTTCCTGGGCATTCCCCAGGCTTTGTTTGCATCTGTTTGTAGCCCTCCAAAGCCGCTTACTGCGATAGCCAACTATAAATGTAGGCGGTGGCAAGTTTTTTGAGATCACCTTGGTGTGTTTATTGGTCCAGAAACGCACCAGCACCTTTGCAGCCATGGTGCTATTTGCTGGGTGTCTGGTGTGCTTCTGTACCTTTAAGAAGGGATGGGCTGCCCTTCAGTCCACCTGCCAGCATTTATCCATCAGAATGCATGTGCCTCCACTGTGGGGACACTCATATTTTAGTGTTAGGACCACAGATATCAGGGTGCCGTGACGAGGCTCTGTGGCTTACGCATGCATTTGCAAATGCGTGCGGACTAAACCCCTGTTTTTAACGCGTACTGTTAGACAGGTCAATTTGGTTGTCTGCGAGTTGGTGGTAAGTAGGGATGAGCTTCGTGTTCGAGTCGAACCCATGTTCGACTCGAACATCGGCTGTTCGATCGTTCGCCGAATTGCGAATGATATGGGCCGTTCGCGCCAAATTCATGTGGCGCGTCACGGCCCATAATTCACTGCGGCATTGCAGTGCATTGCTTGCTGATGATTGGCCAAGCATGCACTATGACCCACATGCTTGGCCAATCACAGCGCCGCCTTAACAGAGAGCCATAATTGGCCAAAGCCAAGGAGGCTTTGGCCAATTATGGCTCAGGGGATTTAGTACACGCCCCACACTATATAAGGCCGCCTGCATGGCGGCCCTGTGCAGTGTGTTCCGGTGTGCTTAGAGAGAGAGAGAGACAGTGTCATTTCATTTGAGTTAGCTAGATTAGGCAGTACAGTCAGTCAGTTAGCTGCACTTAAAGTGTATTGTGTATATATATGCATCCCAGGTGTTGCATATATATATATATATATATATATATATATACACTGTATTCAGTTTAGCTAGATCCGTTCCTGTTATCTTCTAGACTATTTACATTTAGTGCAGTGCGTCCTGCTCACAGTGTTCAGCTAGATCCGTTCCTGTTATATTCCTACTGACAGGCAGGCTTGTCTTGTTACAGTATTTTGAAGAAAATTACTGGTGTTCTTTTGATCCTATTAGTACCACAGTCAGGCAGCTAGACTATTTACATTTAGTGCAGTGCGTCCTGCTCACAGTGTTCAGCTAGATCCGTTCCTGTTATCTTCTTACTGACAGGCAGGCTTGTCTTGTTACAGTATTTTAAAGAAAATTACTGGTGTTCTTTTGATCCTATTAGTACCACAGTCAGGCAGCTAGACTATTTACAGTTCGTGCAGTGCGTCCTGCCCACAGTGTTCTGCTAAACCTACAAGTAAGTGGGGTGCGTCCTGCTCACAGTGTTCAGCTAAACCTACAAGTTAGTGGGGTGCGTCCACCTCACAGTGTTCAGCTAAACCTACAAGCTAGTGGGGTGCGTCCTGCTCACAGTGTTCAGCTAGATCCGTTTCTGTTATCTTCTTACTAACAGGCAGGCTTGTCTTGTTACAGTAAATACAGCTACCTGAAGAAAATTGCTGGTGTTCTTTTGATCCTATTAGTACCACAGTCAGGCAGCTAGACTATTTACAGTTAGTGCAGTGCGTCCTGCTCACAGTGTTCTGCTAAACCTACAAGTTAGTGGGGTGCGTCCTGCTCACAGTGTTCAGCTAAACCTACAAGTTAGTGGGGTGCGTCCACCTCCCAGTGTTCAGCTAAACCTACAAGCTAGTGGGGTGCATCCTGCTCACAGTGTTCAGCTAGATCCGTTTCTGTTATCTTCTTACTGACAGGCAGGCTTGTCTTGTTACAGTAAATACAGCTACCTGAAGAAAATTGCTGGTGTTCTTTTGATCCTATTAGTACCACAGTCAGGCAGCTAGACTATTTACAGTTAGTGCAGTGCGTTCCTGCTCACAGTGTTCTGCTAAACCTACAAGTTAGTGGGGTGCGTCCTGCTCACAGTGTTCAGCTAAACCTACAAGTTAGTGGGGTGCATCCACCTCACAGTGTTCAGCTAAACCTACAATCTAGTGGGGTGCGTCCTGCTCACAGTGTTCAGCTAGATCCGTTTCTGTTATCTTCTTACTGACAGGCAGGCTTGTCTTGTTACAGTAAATACAGCTACCTGAAGAAAATTGCTGGTGTTCTTTTGATCCTATTAGTACCACAGTCAGGCAGCTAGACTATTTACAGTTAGTGCAGTGCGTCCTGCTCACAGTGTTCTGCTAAACCTACAAGTTAGTGGGGTGCGTCCTGCTCACAGTGTTCAGCTAAACCTACAAGTTAGTGGGGTGCGTCCACCTCACAGTGTTCAGCTAAACCTACAAGCTAGTGGGGTGCGTCCTGCTCACAGTGTTCAGCTAGATCTGTTCCTGTTATCTTCTTACTGACAGGCAGGCTTGTCTTGTTACAGTATTTTAAAGAAAATTGCTGGTGTTCTTTTGATCCTATTAGTACCACAGTCAGGCAGCTAGACTATTTACAGTTAGTGCAGTGCGTCCTGCTCACAGTGTTCTGCTAAACCTACAAGTTAGTGGGGTGCGCCCTGCTCACAGTGTTCAGCTAAACCTACAAGTTAGTGGGGTGCGTCCACCTCACAGTGTTCAGCTAAAGCTACCTGTAGAAGGTTGGTGGTGTTCTCATACTACAGGCAGGCAGTTGATTTTGCTAGCTGCAGTATCAGTACATATATATATATATATATATATATATATATATATATATATATATCCCAGCTTAGTGCAGCTACAGGCCATTAGTATGTCTGGAAGGCCAAGAAGCAGAGGCAGACAGTCACAAGCCAATAAGAGAGGGCAAGCAGGCTCTGTGTCTAGTGCTGGTCGTGGAGACGGTGCATCCTCATCAGCACGTGGCCATGGGACACGCTTGGCCTTTTTTTCGGCAGCTGGCCATGTTGAGCCGCAACATGCGGAAGACTTGGTCGAGTGGATGACCAAGCCGTCCTCATCCTCCTCATCCTCTCTCACCCATGCCCAGGGTACTTTGTCTGGCAAAGCAGCGGCCTCTTCCCTTGGCTCAATGTCATCAGTGACTCCTTCCCTAGCCCCACCATGTCCTCCTGAGGAGTCCCTCGAACTGTTTGACCACAGTGTTGGGTACATGCTCCAGGAGGATGCCCAGCGTTTGGAAGGCTCTGATGATGATACTGAGCTCGATGAAGGCAGTAACACGAGCACGGACAGAGGGGGTGCCCAAGAAGGACAGCAATCTGGCAGTCATGCTCCCCCTGCTGCAGCATACTGCCAGGTTTGCTCCAGTGATGAGGAGGGAGGGGATGATGAGGTCACTGACTCAACGTGGGTGCCTGATAGGAGAGAGGAGGAGGAGGAGGAGGAGGAAGAGGAGGCGGCACATCACCAACGAGGCAGGATGCCCTCCAGGGGCCAGCCTAAGGGCAGCACATTGACTGCATCACACCCCAAAGCTCCACATGTGCAGGGCGCTGCAGTCTCTGCGCGTTATTCAAAAAGTTCTTTGGTGTGGGCCTTTTTTGAGACGAGTGCATCAGATCGCACCGCTGCTATTTGCAACATATGTCTCAAGCGTATCTCGCGTGGCCAAAACATCTCCCGCTTGGGTACCACGTGCTTGACCAGACATATGTTGACCTGCCATGCAGTTCGTTGGCAAGCGTATCTAAAAGACCCACACCAAAGAACAAAGAGGACCTCTGCTTGCTCCTCATCAGCTGAGATTTCCAACCCCACTAGACCTTCAGTCCTCTCTGAGACCTGCACTGAGAGGAATGAAGGTGTAGAATTAGGTGTGTCACAGCCATGTACTTGTGGGCAATCTGATTTTGGTACACCGACGTCAGATTGTACCAGGCAAATTTCCCTGCCCCAGCTGCTGCACCGCCGAAAGAAGTTTGCTCCCAGCCATCCACATGCCCAACGGTTGAATGCTAGCTTGGCAAAATTGCTAGCACTTCAACTGCTGCCTTTTCAGTTGGTAGACTCTGCCCCCTTCCGTGAGTTTGTGGAATGTGCGGTTCCTCAGTGGCAGGTACCCAAACGCCACTTTTTCTCACGGAAGGCAATTCCGGCTCTCTACCAGCATGTAGAAGGCAATGTCCATGCCTCGCTGGACAGGGCGGTCAGCGGTAAGGTGCATATTACCGCTGACTTATGGTCCAGCAGGCATGGACAGGGACGTTACCTAAGTTTCACGGCGCATTGGGTGACTCTGCTGGCAGCTGGGAAGGATGCAGGACAAGGTGCAGTAGTGTTGGAGGTTGTTCCGCCATCACGCCTCCAAAATGCTAATGATTGTGACACACCTCTCTCCTCCACCCCCTCCTCTTCTTCTTCCTCCATGGCCTCTTCCTCTGAACCAGCGGTGCTCCGTAGTCGTTCAAGGGGCTACGCAAGTACGCAGGCCAAAAGATGCCATGCGGTGCTTGAGCTGGTGTGCTTGGGGGACAGGAGCCACACTGGGGCAGAGGTTCTGTCAGCTCTGCAGGGGCAGGTTCAGAGGTGGTTGACGCCACGCCAACTTAAGGCAGGAATGGTGGTTTACGACAATGGCACCAACCTCCTCTCTGCCCTCCGACAGGGACAAATGACCCATGTGCCCTGTTTGGCTCACGTCCTTAACTTGGTGGTGCAGCGGTTCTTGGGCAGGTACCCGGGCTTACAGGATGTCCTGAGGCAGGCCAGGAAAGTCTGTGTGCATTTCCGCCGGTCATATAATGCCAGTGCTCGGCTGACGGACCTCCAAAAGGAGTTTAACCTGCCCAAGAACCGCCTAATCTGTGACATGCCCACCAGGTGGAACTCAACGTTGGCCATGCTGCAGCGGCTGCACACGCAGCAGAGGGCCATCAATGAGTACCTGTGCGACTATGGCACCAGGACAGGGTCAGGGGAGCTTGGTTTTTTTTCCCCACGCCAGTGGGCCATGATTAGGGATGCATGCACTGTCCTGTCACCATTTGAGGAGGCCACGAGGATGGTGAGCAGTGACAGTGCATGCATCAGTGACACTGTCCCCCTTGTCCACCTGTTGGAGCACACGCTGCGTGGAATAATGGACAGGGCACTTGAGGCAGAACAGAGGCAGGAAGAGGAGGACTTCCTTAGCTCTCAAGGCCCCCTTTATCCAGACAGTGTTCCTGCGTGCCCGCCGATCACACAGGAAGAGGACGAGGAGAAAGAGGAGGAGGAGGAGGAGGAAGATTGTGTCAGTATGGAGGTGGAGCCTGGCACTCAGCATCAGTCTTTAAGGGATCAGTCCCAAGAAACACATGGACTTGTACGTGGCTGGGAGGAGGTGGCTGCGGACCATGTCGTCCTTAGTGACCCAGAGGACTCCGGACCGAATGCCTCAGCAAACCTACGCTGCATGGCCTCCCTGATCCTGCAAAGCCTGCGTAAGGATCCTCGTATTCGTGGTATCAAGGAGAAGGACCAATACTGGCTGGCAACCCTCCTTGATCCACGCTACAAGGGTAAGGTTGCGGACCTTATCTTGCCATCGCAGAGGGAGCAGAGGATGAAACATCTTCGGGAGGCCTTGCAGAAAGGTCTGTGCAACGCGTTCCCAGAGACTGGGAGGTTACAAACTCCTGTTTCTGGACAACGTGTTGCTGAGGCTTCGGTCAGTCAAAGAAGGAGCGGTGGAGAAGGTGGCCGTCTGACCGATGCGTTCAGACAATTTTTTGGTCCGCAGCCCCAAGGTATGATCGGTTCCAGCAACCATCGCCAGCGTCTGTTTTACATGGTGCAGGAATACCTAGGGGCAAGATCAGACTTGGACACCTTTCCCACCGAAAATCCTCTGGGTTACTGGGTCTTGAGGATGGATCACTGGCCAGAGCTTGCACAGTATGCAATTGAGCTACTGGCCTGTCCTGCATCCAGCGTTCTTTCGGAACGCACATTCAGTGCTGCTGGAGGCGTGGTAACCGATCACAGGGTGCGTCTGTCCACTGACTCGGTCGATCGACTGACCTTCATAAAAATGAATGAGTCTTGGATCACCACCAGCTACCAAGCACCTGATGCTGATGTAACCGAATAATTTTTTTTGAAATCTCAGATCCCTTCAAAGACTGCCTATGCTGATGCTGAGTGACTATCCCTGAGTAATTATCCTCTTTCTCCTCAATCATCACGCTGATAGCTTGTAAGAACATTTTTGGTTCTGGGTGCCACCACCAGTGCCTAAGGCACAATTTTTCAGCCCCTGTTTAACAGGGGCGTGTAATTACGATTTTTGATGTAATACTTTGCAGCAGGGCTCGTTCCTGCATTCCAACTAGAGTGTCTGTGAGGGGTTGCAGTGTTGTGGCACCAGCACCAGTGCCTAAGGCCCAATTTTTCAGCCCTTGTTTAACAAGGGCGTGTAATTACAATTTTTGATGCAATACTTTGCAGCAGGGCTCGTTCCTGCATTCCAACTAGAGTGTCTGTGAGGGGTTGCAGTGTTGTGGCACCAGCACCAGTGCCTAAGGCCTAATTTTTCAGCTCCTGTTCAACAGGGGCATGTAATTACAATTCTTGATCTAATATTTCACAGCAGAGCCCTGTGAGGGCTTACAGTGTTGTGGCCACAGCAACACCTAAGGCCCAAATTTCTGCTAAGTATATAGGGCAGGACCCTACTTTCAAACAACTAACTTACAAACGACTCCTACTTGCAAACGGAAGGAGACAACAGGAAGTGAGAATAAATCTACCCCTAGGAAGGGAAATTCTCTCCTGTAAGAGTTAATATGGGAAAAACATTTCTCCTTTCCACTGATGCTTTCCAATCCATTGGGACAAAAAGTGAGGTGAAATCTTCTGAAGAGGAGGAAAGACAGCAAAACAAATGTCACAGGGGTGATAACCCTTCCCTATGTTTTCCAAAAAGCTTAAAAAAGATTTTTTGGCTGGAGCTAAACACGTTAAAAATGTACCCGTTCAAAATTACAAAGAGATTCTACTTAACAACAAACCTACAGCCTGTATACTGCTGTTCAGAGTATATAGGGCCTGGTGGCCCCACACCTTTCCTTATTTTAATTTGGGTGCGGGGTTCCCCTTAATATCCATACAAGACCCAAAGGGCCTGGTAATGGACTGGGGGGTACCCATGCCGTTTGTCTCACTGATTTTCATCCATATTGCCAGGACCCGACATTACATTAACCACTTGCCGACCGCCGCACGACTATATACGTCGACAGAGCGGCACGGGCAGGCAAAAGGACGTATATGTACGTCCTTGCCTGCCCGCGGGTGGGGGGTCCGATCGGACCCCCCCCCGGTGCCTGCGGCGGTCGGCAAATCTCCCCCGGCGATCGGAGGTGAGGGGGAGGCCATCCATTCGTGGCCCCCCCCTCGCGATCGCTCTCAGCCAATGGGATCATTTCCCTGCCTCTGTATTGTACACAGAGGCAGAGGAAATGATGTCATCTCTCCTCGGCTCGGTATTTTCCGTTCCGGGCCGAGGAGAGAAGACTGCAATGTAAGTGCACCAACACTACACACACAGTAGAACATGCCAGGCACACAAAACACCCCGATCCCCCCCCCGATCGCCCCCCGATCCCCCCCCAATCACCCCCCCCCCCCCCCCCTGTCACAAACTGACACCAGCAGTTTTGTTTTTTTTTTTTTTTTTTTCTGATTACTGTATTGGTGTCAGTTTGTGACAGTTACAGTGTCAGGGCAGTGAGTGTTAGGCCCCCTGTAGGTCTAGGGTACCCCCCTAACCCCCCCTAATAAAGTTTTAACCCCTTGATCACCCCCTGTCACCAGTGTCGCTAAGCGATCATTTTTCTGATCGCTGTATTAGTGTCGCTGGTGATGCTAGTTAGGGACGTAAATATTTAGGTTCGCCGTCAGAGTTTTATAGCGACAGGGACCCCCATATACTATCTAATAAATGTTTTAACCCCTTGATTGCCCCCTAGTTAACCCTTTCACCACTGATCACTGTATAACCGTTACGGGTGACGCTGGTTAGTTTGTTTATTTTTTATAGTGTCAGGGAACCCGCCGTTTATTACCGAATAAAGATTTAGCCCCCTGATCGCCCGGCGGTGATATGCGTCGCCCCAGGCAGGGTCAGATTAGCGCCAGTACCGCTAACACCCACGCACGCAGCATACGCCTCCCTTAGTGGTATAGTATCTGATCGCATCAATATCTGATCCGATCAGATCTATACTAGCGTCCCCAGCAGTTTAGGGTTCCCAAAAACGCAGTGTTAGCGGGATCAGCCCAGATACCTGCTAGCACCTGCGTTTTGCCCCTCCGCCCAGCTCGGCCCAGCCCACCCAAGTGCAGTATCGATCGATCACTGTCACTTACAAAACACTAAACGCATAACTGCAGCGTTCGCAGAGTCAGGCCTGATCCCTGCGATCGCTAACAGTTTTTTTGGTAGCATTTTGGTGAAATGGCAAGCACCAGCCCCAGGCAGCGTCAGGTTAGTGCCAGTACCACTGACACCCACGCACCGTACACCTCCCTTAGTGGTATAGTATCTGAACGCATCAATATCTGATCCGATCAGATCTATACTAGCGTCCCCAGCAGTTTAGGGTTCCCACAAACGCAGTGTTAGCGGGATCAGCCCAGATACCTGCTAGCAACTGCGTTTTACCCCTCCGCCCGGCCCAGCCCAGCCCACCCAAGTGCAGTATCGATCGATCACTGTCACTTACAAAACACTAAACGCATAACTGCAGCGTTCGCAGAGTCAGGCCTGATCCCTGCGATCGCTAACAGTTTTTTTTGTAGCGTTTTGGTGAACTGGCAAGCACCAGCCCCAGGCAGCGTCAGGTTAGTGCCAGTAGCGCTAACACCCACGCACGCACTGTACACCTCCCTTAGTGGTATAGTATCTGAACTGATCAATATCTGATCCGATCAGATCTATACTGGCGTCCCCAGCAGTTTAGGGTTCCCAAAAACGCAGTGTTAGCGGGATCAGCCCAGATACCTGCTAGCACCTGCGTTTTGCCCCTCCGCCCGGCCCAGACCAGCCCACCCAAGTGCAGTATCGATCGATCACTGTCACTTACAAAACACTAAATGCATAACTGCAGCGTTCGCAGAGTCAGGCCTGATCCCTGCGATCGCTAACAGTTTTTTTGGTAGCGTTTTGGTGAACTGGCAAGCGCCAGCGGCCTAGTACACCCCGGTCGTAGTCAAACCAGCACTGCAGTAACACTTGGTGACGTGGCGAGTCCCATAAGTGCAGTTCAAGCTGGTGAGGTGGCAAGCACAAGTAGTGTCCCGCTGCCACCAAAAAGACAAACACAGGCCCGTCGTGCCCATAATGCCCTTCCTGCTGCATTCGCCAATCCTAATTGGGAACCTACCGCTTCTGCAGCGCCCGTACTTCCCCCATTCACATCCCCAACCAAATGCAGTCGGCTGCATGAGAGGCATTTTTATGTCCTCCCGAGTACCCCTACCCAGCGAACCCCCCCAAAAAAGATGTTGTGTCTGCAGCAAGCGCGGATATAGGCATGACACCCGCTATTATTGTCCCTCCTGTCCTGACAATCCTGGTCTTTGCATTGGTGAATGTTTTGAACGCTACCATTCACTAGTTGAGTATTAGCGTACGGTACAGCATTGCACAGACTAGGCACACTTTCACAGGGTCTCCCAAGATGCCATCGCATTTTGAGAGACCCGAACCTGGAACCGGTTACAGTTACAAAAGGTACAGTTACAAAAAAAGTGTAAAAAAAAAAAAAAAAAAAAAACACAAACAAAAATATAAAATAAAAAATAATAGTTGTCGTTTTATTGTTCTCTCTCTATTCTCTCTCTCTCTATTCTCTCTATTGTTCTGCTCTTTTTTACTGTATTCTATTCTGCAATGTTTTATTGTTATTATGTTTTATCATGTTTGCTTTTCAGGTATGCAGTTTTTTATACTTTACCGTTTACTGTGCTTTATTGTTAGCCATATTTTTGTCTTCAGGTACAGCATTCACGACTTTGAGTGGTTATACCAGAATGATGCTTGCAGGTTTAGGTATCATCTTGGTATCATTCTTTTCAGCCAGCGGTCGGCTTTCATGTAAAAGCAATCCTAGCGGCTAATTAGCCTCTAGACTGCTTTTACAAGCAGAGAGAATGCCCCCCCCCCCCCCCCCCATCGTCTTCCGTGTTTTTCTCTGGCTCTCCTGTCTCAACAGGGAACCTGAGAATGCAGCCGGTGATTCAGCCAGCTGACCATAGAGCTGATCAGAGACGAGAGTGGCTCCAAACATCTCTATGGCCTAAGAAACCGGAAGCTACGAGCATTTTATGACTTAGATTTCGCCGGATGTAAATAGCGCCATTGGGAAATTGGGGAAGCATTTTATCACACCGATCTTGGTGTGGTCAGATGCTTTGAGGGCAGAGGAGAAATCTAGGGTCTAATAGACCCCAATTTTTTCAAAAAAGAGTACCTGTCACTACCTATTGCTATCATAGGGGATATTTACATTCCCTGAGATAACAATAAAAATGATTAAAAAAAAAAAAAATGAAAGGAACAGTTTTAAAATAAGATAAAAAAGCAAAAAAATAATAAAGAAAAAAAAAAAAAAAAAAAAAAAGCACCCCTGTCCCCCCTGCTCTCGCGCTAAGGCGAACGCAAGCGTCGGTCTGGCGTCAAATGTAAACAGCAATTGCACCATGCATGTGAGGTATCACCGCGACGGTCAGATCGAGGGCAGTAATTTTAGCAGTAGACCTCCTCTGTAAATCTAAAGTGGTAACCTGTAAAGGCTTTTAAAGGCTTTTAAAAATGTATTTATTTTGTTGTCACTGCACGTTTGTGCACAGTTGTAAAGCATGTCATGTTTGGTATCCATGTACTCGGCCTAAGATCATCTTTTTTATTTCATCAAACATTTGGGCAATATAGTGTGTTTTAGTGCATTAAAATGTACAAAAGTGTGTTTTTTCCCCAAAAAATGCGTTTGAAAAATCGCTGCGCAAATACTGTGTGAAAAAAAAAAATTAAACACCCACCATTTTAATCTGTAGGGCATTTGCTTTAAAAAAATATATAATGTGTGGGGGTTCAAAGTAATTTTCTTGCAAAAAAAAATAATTTTTTCATGTAATCAAAAAGTGTCAGAAAGGGCTTTGTCTTCAAGTGGTTAGAAGAGTGGGTGATGTGTGACATAAGCTTCTAAATGTTGTGCATAAAATGCCAGGACAGTTCAAACCCCCCCAAATGACCCCATTTTGGAAAGTAGACACCCCAAGCTATTTGCTGAGAGGCATGTCGAGTCCATGGAATATTTTATATTGTGACACAAGTTGCGGGAAAGAGACAAATTATTATTATTTTTTTTTTTTTTTTGCACAAAGTTGTCACTAAATGATATATTGCTCAAACATGCCATGGGAATATGTGAAATTACACCCCAAAATACATTCTGTTGCTTCTCCTGAGTACGGGGATACCACATGTGTGAGACTTTTTGGGAGCCTAGCCGGGTACGGGACCCCGAAAACCAAGCACCGCCTTCAGGCTTTCTAAGGGCGTAAATTTTTGATTTCACTCTTCACTGCCTATCACAGTCTCGGAGGCCATGGAATGCCCAGGTGGCACAAACCCCCCCCCAAATGACCCCATTTTGGAAAGTAGACACCCCAAGCTATTTGCTGAGAGGTATAGTGAGTATTTTGCAGACCTCACTTTTTGTCACAAAGTTTTGAAAATTAAAAAAAGAAAAAAAAAATTTTTTTTTTTGTCTTTCTTCATTTTCAAAAACAAATGAGAGCTGCAAAATACTCACCATGCCTCTCAGCAAATAGCTTGGGGTGTCTACTTTCCAAAATGGGGTCATTTGGGGGGGTTTTGTGCCACCTGGGCATTCCATGGCCTCCGAAACTGTGATAGGCAGTGAAGAGTGAAATCAAAAATGTACACCCTTAGAAATCCTGAAGGCGGTGATTGGTTTTCGGGGTCCCGTACGCGGCTAGGCTCCCAAAAAGTCCCACACATGTGGTATCCCCATACTCAGGAGAAGCAGCTAAATGTATTTTGGGGTGCAATTCCACATATGCCCATGACCTGTGTGAGCAATATATCATTTAGTGACAACTTTGTGCAAAAAAAAAAAAAAAAAATAAATAAATTGTCACTTTCCCGCAACTTGTGTCAAAATATAAAATATTCCATGGACTCAACATGCCTCTCAGCAAATAGCTTGGGGTGTCTACTTTCCAAAATGGGGTCATTTGGGGGGGGTTTGTGCCATCTGGGCATTTTATGGCCTTCAAAACTGTGATAGGTAGTGAGGAGTAAAATCAAAAATGTACGCCCTTAGAAATCCTGAAGGCAGTGATTGGTTTTCGGGGCCCCGTATGCGGCTAGGCTCCCAAAAAGTCCCACACATGTGGTATCCCCATACTCAGGAGAAGCAGCTAAATGTATTTTGGGGTGCAATTCCACATAGGCCCATGGCCTGTGTGAGCAATATATCATTTAGTGACAACTTTTTGTAATTTTGTTTTTTTTTTTTTTTTTTTTTCATTATTCAATCACTTGGGACAAAAAAAATGAATATTCAATGGGCTCAACATGCCTCTCAGCAATTTCCTTGGGGTGTCTACTTTCCAAAATGGGGTCATTTGTGGGGGTTTTGTACTGCCCTGTCATTTTAGCACCTCAAGAAATGACATAGGCAGTCATAAATTAAAGACTGTGTAAATTCCAGAAAATGTACCCTAGTTTGTAGGCGCTATAACTTTTGCGCAAACCAATAAATATACACTTATTGACATTTTTTTTACCAAAGACATGTGGCCAAATACATTTTGGCCTAAATGTATGACTAAAATTGAGTTTATTGGATTTTTTTTAGAACAAAAAGTAGAAAATATCATTTTTTTTCAAAATTTTCGGTCTTTTTCCGTGTATAGCGCAAAAAATAAAAACGGCAGAGGTGATCAAATACCATCAAAAGAAAGCTCTATTTGTGGGAAGAAAAGGACGCAAATTTCGTTTGGTTACAGCATTGCATGACCGCGCAATTAGCAGTTAAAGCGACGCAGTGCCAAATTGTAAAAAGTGCTCTGGTCAGGAAGGGGGTAAATCCTTCCGGGGCTGAAGTGGTTAAACCCGCAAGCAGTTTTAAATGAGATTTTTTCCTTTAAAAATGACATTTGGTGCAGGGACTGTTCTAAACACGGGAAACACGCGTCACTTTACAGGCATACTATAGACACCCCTCAGGTACGATATTTAAAGGAATATTTCACTTTTTTTTTTTTACTTTAAGCATCATTAAAATCACTGCTCCCGAAAAAACTGCCGTTTTTAAAAGTTTTTTTTGCATTGATACATGTCCCCTGGGGTAGGACCCGGGTCCCCAAACCCTTTTTAGGACAATACCATGCAAATTAGCCTTTAAAATGAGCACTTTTGATTTCGAACGTTCGAGTCCCATAGACGTCAATGGGGTTCTAACGTTCGTGCGAACTTTCGGTCCGTTCGCAGGTTCTGGTGCGAACCGAACCGGGGGGTGTTCGGCTCATCCCTAGTGGTAAGTAGGCTTTGGTTTTTTCCTGGGCATTCCCCAGGCTTTGTTTGCATCTGTTTGTAGCCCTCCAAAGCCGCTTACTGCGATAGCCAACTATAAATGTAGGCGGTGGCAAGTTTTTTGAGATCACCTTGGTGTGTTTATTGGTCCAGAAACGCACCAGTACCTTTGCAGCCATGGTGCTATTTGCTGGGTGTCTGGTGTGCTTCTGTACCTTTAAGAAGGGATGGGCTGCCCTTCAGTCCACCTGCCAGCATTTATCCATCAGAATGCATGTGCCTCCACTGTGGGGACACTCATATTTTAGTGTTAGGACCACAGATATCAGGGTGCCGTGACGAGGCTCTGTGGCTTACGCATGCATTTGCAAATGCGTGCGGACTAAACCCCTGTTTTTAACGCGTACTGTTAGACAGGTCAATTTGGTTGTCTGCGAGTTGGTGGTAAGTAGGCTTTGGTTTTTTCCTGGGCATTCCCCAGGCTTTGTTTGCATCTGTTTGTAGCCCTCCAAAGCCGCTTACTGCGATAGCCAACTATAAATGTAGGCGGTGGCAAGTTTTTTGAGATCACCTTGGTGTGTTTATTGGTCCAGAAACGCACCAGCACCTTTGCAGCCATGGTGCTATTTGCTGGGTGTCTGGTGTGCTTCTGTACCTTTAAGAAGGGATGGGCTGCCCTTCAGTCCACCTGCCAGCATTTATCCATCCATTGGTGGTAAGTAGGCTTTGGTTTTTTCCTGGGCATTCCCCATGCTTTGTTTGCATCTCCTCAGTATAGACCCTCCTCAGACTGTCACCCTCTGATCAGTGGGCTTGTGACAGGAGGCAGCCACAACAGCTAATTACCAACTTTCTCACAGCATTTGACCCCCCTGAACATTCACCTCCCCCATCCTGACAGCTATTGGAAAAACATATCTTAGTCATCCCAAAAGAGGGCAAGGACCCATCTCAATGTTCAAGTTATCACTCTATCTCACTATTAAATGTGGATATCAAAATTCTAGCAAACAGATTGCTTTCTATACTTCCATGTGTAATATTGCTTTATCCTGGTCTGAGAAGCTTGGGATAATACCAAAAGGCAAACTTAATCTCATCCATTAGGCATCCTCAAAAGGCATCCTCCAAAGGCACTCTCTGCCTTCTCCTGTCCAATGACGTGGAGAAGGCGTTCGATAGAGTGGTCTGGTATTATATGCACCTCAGTTTGCAATACTTGGGCTAACAAGGAAAAATGCTCTCTCTCATTGAGACGCTTTACACAAATCCCACAACCCAAGTCAGGGTCAATTGCCGCCTATCGGAAATCTTCTCCATATGCAATGGCAGGAGGCAAGGGTGTCCATTATCACCACTGCTCTTCGTCATTATTCTAGAACCCTTCCTGAGAATGATCCAACAGGACCCTTGCGGTCCATCTACTATCGCCCATCCACTTTCTCATTCATGTCAGACCTTTTTCCACATTTACGCATATTCCTTCTTCTCTCTGTTCAAATCTGAAGAACTGGGATAGGACACAATTATTTTGGTATGGCCGTACGGCCATGCTAAAAAATGAACATCCATCCAAAATTTCATGAAAAAATTAAAAATAAAAATTGAGCCGGGTGTGCCAACAAGGCCACAGAAGGAAATGGACAGAATTGAATTAGTGTATGGCCAGCTTTAGAGTATAGCTGTGATCTCATCCTCTAGAGCAGTGTTTCTCAACCTTTTTTCAGTTGAGGCACCCTTTAAAGTTATAGACAATCTCAAGGCATCCTTTAAAATGAAGCACAATCTCAGGGCACCCCATTCTAAAATGTAAAAAAATATTCTAATAGCTTTACATAATACAGCAACATCTACATGTGAGACACCCAACGTTAGAGGTGATTTATTCTTCCAAAGCAAATACACTTTTGCACACTGGTACTGACTAGTATTCCAATGTTTCTCTTCTCCCTCAATTTTTCTCCATAAGTCAGCTAATGTCACCCCAGTGCTAAGGGAGAGGGGCACAGGAGGGTCAAACAAGGATGCTGTGGAAGCAATAGACATCCTCATTAACTGAAGATGTCTTTGGTTGTTAGGATGCCAGTGTCTAAAAAGTTGTAACGGTGCATAATGAAAACCTGTGGCTTTCTGTAACTAAAAGGCAGGTTTGAGCCACCTGCTGGCTTGTATACAAATTTTGATACATTTTTAGGCATTTTGCCATGGCACCCCTGAAAAAACTAAATTCTTCTTAGGTGCTCATTAACCACTTCAGCCCCAGAAGGTTTTACCCCCTTCATGACCAGGCCATTTTTTGCAATATGGTACTGCGTTACTTTAACCACTTCAGCCCCGGAAGAATTTACCCCCTTCCCAACCAGGCCATTTTTTGCGATACAGCACTGCGTCACTTTAACTGACAATTGCGTGGTTGTGCGACGCTGCACCCAAACAAAATTTATGTCCTTTTTCCCCACAAATAGAGCATTCTTTTGGTGGTATTTAATCACCTCTGCGGTTTTTATTTGTTGCACTATAATCAAAAGAAGAGTGACAATTTTGAAAAAAAAAAACAATATCTTTTACTTTTTGCTATAATAAATATCCCAAATTAAAAAAAAAATAATAATAATTTTCCTCAATTTAGGCCAATGTTGTATTCTTCTACATATTTTTGGTAAAAGAAATCGCAATAAGCCTATATTGACTGGTTTGCGCAAAAGTTATAGAGTCTACAAAATAGGGGATAGATTTATGGCATTTTTATTTATTTTATTTTTTTTTACTAGTAATGACGGCGATCTGTGATTTTTAGCGGTACTGTGATATTGCGGTGGACAAATCGGACACTTTTGACACATTTTTGGGACCAGTGACATTTATACAGCGATCAGTGCTATAAAAATGCACTGATTACTGTATAAATGTCACTGTCAGGGAAGGGGTTAACACTAAGGGACAATCAAGGGGTTAACTCTGTTAGTGAGTTGTAACTAGGGGAGGAGACCGATCAGTGTTCATATTTAGTATGAACACACGATCGGTCTCCTCTCCCCGATAGAACCAGGATTTGTGTGTTTACACACACAGATCCCGGTTCTCGCTCTGTGAGGAGTGATCGCGGGTGCCCGGCGGTCATCGCGCCCTTGGGGCACTTACATCGGCTCCAGGGACATGCTGCGGGCGTGCCTCCTACAGTGTCTTAAAGAGCCGACGTATAGCTACGACGGCTTGCCCAGGGGAGCCAACCTGGCACGTTCATGTGACGCTGTACCCAAATAAAATGTATGTCCTTTGTTTCCCACAAATAGAGCTTTCTTTTGGTGGTATTTGTTCACCTCTGCGGTTTTAATTTTTTGCTCTATAAACAAAAAAGATAGACAATGTTGAAAAAAAACAAAAACAATATTTTTTACTTTCTGCTATAATACATACCAAATAAAAAAATTATAGAGTCTACAAACTATGGGATATTTTTATAGAATTTTTATAGAATCCTTTTTTTACTAGCAATGGCGGTGATCAGCGACTTTTAGCGGGACTTTGACATTGCAGCCGACAAATCTGACAACTAACTGACACTTTTTTGGGGATCAGTGACACTAATACAATGATCAGTGCTAAATAATAATTTTGCACTGTCACTATACTAATGACACTGGCAGTGAAGTGGTTAACATCAGGGGTGATCAAAGGGTTAAATGTGTTCCCTGGAAGCGCTTCCTAACTGTAGGAGGGGGCTTGTACTGTCATGCCCTGTATACACGGTCGGATTTTCCGACGGAAAAAGCGCGGTCGGATAGTGTTGTCAGTAATCCCGATCGTGTGTGGGCTCCATCTGACTTTTTCCGTCGGAATTTCCGACACACAAAGTTTGGGAGCTTGCTATAAAATTTTCCGACAACAAAATCCGATCGGTTAAATTCCGATCATGTGTACACAAATCCGACGCACAAAGTGCCACGCATGCTCGGAATAAATTAAGAGACGAAAGCTATTGGCTACTGCCCCGTTTATAGTCCCGACGTACGTCTTTTACGTCACCGCGTTCAGACCGATCGGATTTTCCGACAACTTTGTGCCACCATGTGTATGCATGACAAGTTTGAGCCAACATCTGTTGGAAAAAATCCATGGATTTTGTTGTCGGAATGTCCGATCAATGTCCGACCGTGCGTACAGGGCATAAGAAGACAGAGATCCATGTTCCTGCTTAGCAAAAACACAGATCTTTGTCTTATCTAGTCACAGCAGGAGCAGATCGCCAGTGGCATGCACATGCACCCCAGACCCAGGGTGGTGCTAAAGGGCCACCCTGCCACAGTATATGTACGTGGGGCGGTCCTTAAGCGGTTAAATTAAATAGCCATTATGATTAATTTATACATTTTTGTTAATATTTGGCTTCTGATTTGGTAACTTTTGCAGCAGGAGTTTCATTGCCAGAAACTTGAGCATGCAAATTCCCACCTCAAAGAAATTTTATTATATGGCAAAAATGTTTCACATCTGAAGATATTTAACCACACTCAAAAAAATGAAACGTATGTGTGGATCTGCAATAGGATGGTAAATTTTATGCATCAACTGTAATATATTATGAACATTCAGATTCAGCTATCCAGATAAGTCCATTCTTGACTGAAGTAAAGTAAGCTTTTTGTACTCAGTGACACTGAGGGTAGGCACACTTGCATATCATATATAATGTTGTCTCATCACACAACAGACAAACATCATTTATAAATTGTGTAACATAAAAAGAGTAACCACACCTTCCCGGTTCCCCTTAACTTTTTAATAGTGTACTACATCTGCCCGCTTTAGCAGGCAAGTTTTCTGGGTATACAAATAGAGAAGAATTCTTCTCAGGTGCTCACTAACCACTTCAGCCCCGGAAGGTTTTACCCTCTTCATGACCAGGCCATTTTTTGCGATATGGCACTGCATTACTTTAACTGACAATTGCGCAGTTCTGTGACGCTGTACCCAAATAAAATGCATGTCCTTTTTTTTCCCACATTTTTCCCAGCTTTGTTTTGGTTTTATTTGATCACTTCTGCGGTCTTTATGTTTTGCGCTAAAAACAAAGAGCTTCAATTTTGAAAAGAAAACAATATTTTTTACTTTTTGCTATAATACATATCCAATTAAAAAATTGAAAAAAAATTAATTTCTTCATCAGTTTAGGCCAATATGTATTCTGCTACATATTTTTTGTAAAAAAAAATCCCAATAAGTGTATTGATTGGTCTGCGCAAAAGTTATAGCATCTACAAATGAGGGGATATTTTTATGGAATTTTTTATATTTATTTATTTTTTTACTAGTAATGGCAGCGATCAGCGATTTTTAGTGGGACTGTGACATTGCGGCAGACAAATAGGACACCTAACTGACACTTTTGACACTTTTTTCAGTGACATTACTACAGTGTCCTAAAAATATGCACTGTCACTGTACTAATGACACTGGCAGGGAAGGGGTTAACACCAGGGGTGATCAAAGGGTTAAGTATGTCCCTAGGGGATGCTTACTAACTGTGTGGGGATTGCTCTGACTGGGAGAACACATTGATCCATGTTCCTGCTTAGCAGGAGCACAAGATCTCTATGTTCTCCCCTGTCAGGTTGTTCTGCCTCTCTAGGGAACGATCATGGGTGGCTGGTGAACATCGCGTCCGGTGGACCCGCTGATTGGTTCCCCCTCTGTCCAATCGGTGCACACGTGCCCCCAGAGGCTACTGCATGAAGCGATGTACAGGTACGTCATTCTGTGTATATATATATATATATATATATATATATATATATATATATATATATATATATATATCTCTATATCCTGGGGCCCTTTACTACGATCCCACAATGGACCCTTTCACATGTTCTGCAGTGAACTCCCTTCCTACTGTATTGGGGCCCCCCAGGGTGGCAGAAAATAAAGAGATATATGTCACCAGCATACCGGGCCCTGGTGTTCTGTCACTGTGGGGTTCCCCAGCCTCCTCTTGCTGTCCTGCCCCTGCTATTGACAGCGCTGGTCTGGCATCTCTTGGAATTTACAGGCTGGTTCTCCTGTTCTAAGGACGGGAGAAATCAGTCTGTTTTTTCAGTAACTGAGAGTCCTGTTGGAGTCCTTCCTGCAACTCGCTCTTCTCTCTGCCAATGAGGATGCAGGGAAAGGAGCAGATCGGGTGGCCGTGGTTGTGTGAGCGCTCGCATTATGCAGTGTCAGTGAGCAGAGGGAGGGGGGAGGAATCACCTGCAGGACCTGACTGGGGACGCTCTCCCTCTTAGACATTGCCTTTTTGTAAAAAAAAAAAAAAATTTAATTGGGGGGGGGGGGGGGCACATGGTGGGGCACAGCATAATGTTGGAGCGGTCAGGGCCCCCTCTGGCCCCCCCTAGGGATGCCATTGGCTGGGGTGTCGACGTCACTGGATTCCAGGACAGGTAAGTGTCTTAGTATTAAAAGTCAGCAGCTACAGTATGTGTTTTTTTATTATGTTTTGCTGGGGTGGGGCAGAACTCCTCTCTAACCTCTGCACTGGCAAACTTTTTTTAGAAGTTCTGTCTCAGCAGAGTGGCAGAGTGGAGCAGAGAAGCAGCTGAAGATCATTTAATTCTTCTTTTCTTGCACAATACAGTCCCCTGGAGGTGAAAATCCCACAGCCCAACATACTGTTATGTGCCTCGGTTTCTTATTAACAGGGTGATCTTATAGAGACACATGACAAGCATGCACTCCCCAGCTTGTGGCTCTGTAAGGAAAGCATGGCCACAGCTGGCAGCTGAAGGAGGAGAGAAGACACAAGAGGAAGAAGCACCTCTAAGTATAGGAGTAATACCACATTAATAGATTAAAAACAATAACTGGCAACTTGTTTCCTGAGCTTGCAGAGCTTGAAAAAGGAATGCGAATGCCATCCCACTTGCAGGACGCATGCTTGGAAACGCGTTGTATAACCAGTGATGCCAGCAGGAGCACTCCCTCCCTCCTGAAGCACATCAGAGTACCCGAGCACCTATCCGCAGCCCATACCTCATAGAATATAAGTTGGGGTGATTTCTTTCCAAAATTGGATCATTTTGTGGGTAATTCAACTGTCCTAGACCTTCAAAAGTGTAAAAGCTAGGAATGAAATTAGATGTGTAATTTATGCTCCTAGAATGCCTGATAGTGCTCCCTGCATGTTGGGCCTCTGTATGTGGCCAGGCTGTGAAAAAGTCTTACATGTGATATCGCCATACTCAGGAGTAGCAGAATGTATTTTGGGTTTAATTGGAAGTATGCATATGCTGTGTGTGTGAGAAATAACTTATATACTTATATATTATATTGTTATTATGACAATTTTGTGTAAAAAAAAAAAATCATGACTTTATTTTCCCAAGAATGGTGGGAAAAAAATTACAACTTCAAAAAACTCACAATGCCTCTTACTAAATGCAGTGGACTGTCTACTTTCCAAAAAGGGGTCATTTGGGGGGCATTTGTACTATCCTGACATTTCAGGGCCTCAAGAAATAAGATAGGCCGTCAATATATCAGGTGTGATCAAATTCTTATGATTTTTGCCATAGCTTGTAGACTCTATAACTTTTACAGACTAAATAATATTCACTAATTTGGGTTATTTTTACCAAAGATATATAGCAGTAAAAACTTGGGCCCAAATTTATGAACAAAAAAATTACTTGTTTGCAAAATTTTATAATAGAAAATAAAAAAGTGTATTTTTTTCACAAATTTTAACTCTTTTTTACCACAAAAAAGAAAAAAACCCAGTGGTAAATTAAATACCACCAAAAGAAAGCTCTATTTGTGTGAAAAAAATTATAACAATTTTGTTTGGGTACAGTGTAATTGTCATTCGAAATGTGAGAGCACTGAAAGATAAAAATTGGTCTGAGCAGGAAGGAGTGAAAGTGTGCTGTATTGAAGTGGTTAAGGGGAACCCTATAACAGAATTAGGGAAAAAACGGTGTGGGGTCCCCCCAAGATCCATACCAGGCCCTACGGGTCTGGCATAGATTTTAAGAGGCACTCCATGCCAAAATGTTTTTAAAAATTGCGTGGGGTCCCCCCCAAAATCCATACCAGACCCATATCCGAGCATGCAGCCTGGCAGGATAGGAAAGGGGGGATGAGCGAGAGCCCCCCTGAACTATACCAGGCCACTTGCTCTCAACATGGGGAGGGTCCTTTGGGGTGCACCTCCAAAGCACCTTGTCCCCATGTTGATGAGGACAAAGGTCTCTTCCCAACAACCCTGGGCTGTGGTTGTCAGGGGCTGCGGGCGGGGGGGCTACCCATTCACCAAAAAAAAGTGTCAAAAAGTAAAAACCACAAAAGACAGTTTTTGACAATTCCTTTATTAAAAAAGAAAAACAAAAGTGCCCCGCAATGTAAATCCACCGTCAATCACACTGCCCGACTTACCCGAAAAACAGAAAAAATGGAAAAAGCCACATTTCGATTTGAGTTGTATAGGCAAGAGTGGGGCCACCCGGTGACGTAACTGAGTGACCCCACCCCCTTCTGACATCATGTGACATCAGAAGGAGGTGGGGTCACTTGGTTGCATCATCGGATGTTTTTCTTTGTTAATAAGGGATTTTTCAAAAAACTGTCTTTATCTTTTTTGGTGAATACATAGGGGTGCGATGTACCTGATACCCATTCACATGGGGAGCCAGATTCCAATAAGCCCCCCGCCCACAGACCCTGACAACCACCAGTCAGGGCTGTCAGGCAGAGGCCCTTGTCCCCATCAACATGGGGACAAGGTGCTTTGGGGTGCACCCCACAGCACCTTTCCCATGTTGAGGGAAAATGGCCTTGTATGGTTCAGGAGGAGAAAGGCTGCTTGCTCGTCCCCCCCTTTCCTGGCCTGCTAGGCTGCTTGCTCGGATAAAGGTCTGGTATAGATTTTGGGGGAGACCCCATGCCAATTTTTTTTTAATCTGGCGTGGCCCCGCCCCGTTTTTTTCATTTTTTTGTCATCTATATTGATGGCAGCCGGCAATACATTACAGCCACGAGCAAGTTTACATTACATTTTTTCCTTTACAAATATCATTATTGCTGCAGCATGTTCTATACATCGCACAGATGTGCCACTTTACAGGCAGACTAAGGGGACCCCCCAGGCACGATATTTAAAGGAATATTTCATTTTTATTGTTTCACTTTAAGCATCATTAAAATCACTGCTCTTTTTTTGTATTGATACATGTCCCCTAGGGCAGTACCTGGGGCCCATACACGTTATTGCAATAACTTGCATATAAGCCTTTAAAATGAGGACTTTGATTTTTCATGTTGGTGTCCCATAGGCTTTAATAGTTTTCGCATGTTCGCTAGAACTTTTTCCCTGTTCGAGGTGTTCTGGGGCAAACCAAACGGGGGGGGGGGGGGGGGGAGCTCGGCCCATCCTTAATTATTACCACTATAAGACTTTTGAGACAGTTAATGTCTCCTAACGGACACTTTTATCATCCTTTACTAATTTCTTGTGTTCCCCCCATCCCTGATTGAATCCAGGCTCCCTATATTTATACACATCTATGGTCACATCACATTCAGGTTTACAGGTATTGCACCACTATTATTATATTAAAGGAGGAGAGAAGGAGGGGGCAGATCACTGCAGATGTAACCACTCACTCAAAAACTTTCAAACCTGAGGATGACCGTTACTCAGCCCTAACCAGGACTTGGAATGGGGATACAGCACAAACGGTGCAACAGATGAAAGAAAGAAAAGTTGTTCTGTGGTGAGGGTGGTTAATGCTATTTATTTGTACAAGCCCATACTTCTCCCTTAACAATTTCAAAATTGATATTAGAAGTAATAACTTTGTAAAGTGCTAACAACAGATTAGACAGAGGAAAGCACAGTTTCAAGTAGTTAGGGCAACTTGAATAACCCTAAACAGGCAAAGACACATAACTTTAATGGTATTTTAATTACCCAAGTATAACTTATAAAATTAATTTTCAACTTTTAATAATTATTTAAAAGTGTTCCTAGAAGCAAAAAAAAAAAAAGAAGAAATATGCACACCAAGTCAAAGCCACAATTAATAACAATTTAATAATGTAATTAACAACATGCAGGTTGGAGCATGCCAGAAAATAATATTCAGGTTATATTTTCATTTATTTACTATGGGTAAAAAATAATTATAATAAAAAAATAATTTCCAGCACCAGCATCTCACAGCTGTTAGATCCTAAAGCGACTTTAAACCCAAAATAAAACATTTATTATATTGCAGTTTACCAATTCTTAGATGTGATGGCTACATAGTTTACTTTTTTAGGCTTTCTTTCTTCTATTTTCATCTGGTGATTTGACCAGTAAGTCTGTTGTTTTTCAAAAGAACAAGCCATCTTGCAGATGTAGCAGCTGCAGGGAGAAAAATTATTCAATACTGGTAGGGGTGCTTACAATGATCAGATTTATTTATGGAAAATGTTTATATCAAAAGGGAAAAATGTTTTGCTTTAATTGCTTATAAGATGTTAGCTGGAGTTTGGCTTCAATTTGTGTATTTAAATCTACTCCTGCCTCTGACACTCCCTCCCCCAAACGGACAATGCTGCTCTCCAAAGAAGTCTTTATGGCTTCACCCAAAGTGGGGGAACTCTAATACTAGAGGTGTGTTACCGGTCAGGTCACCAGGTGAAAAGAGTGAAAAAGCCCAAAGAAAGAAAATGAATCTAGCCAATACATCTAATGATTAGTATGCTGCAATATAATACATTTTTGGTTTTGGGTTTAATACTGCTTTAAAGTAGACACCCTAATTTAAAGTGGAACTTCAGTCATTTTTTTCAACTTTCCATCTATTAAATCTTCTGCCCTTGTTTTTAACTTTGGATAGCAAAACTTTTTTTTCTGCCAGTAAAAACCTTATACAGCCTACTTCCTGTTTCTTGTCTGGTAAAAAGCCTAGGCGAAAGACATCATGCACAGCTCTCTCACTCTCACTCTCGTGAGAGTTTGCCAGGAAGGGAAAGAGGATGAGTCATAAGAGGGCCAATGGAAGCTGCAGAGCTGGATGTGTGCCTCTGTATGTCTGTGTAAATCCAGGAAGTGAACAGGCAGCAGCTTCAGCTGCCCAAAGTTAAAATGGATGCAGCCAGACTTAGTGAAGGGAGATTTCTGCAGCATATTTGGCCAGTACAGAATCTCAGTATATATAAAATAATATGTAAAGTGGTTGGAGGGAAGCTTCAGAATGGCAAAGATGTTTTTATTACAAATTATGTGAGCAGACTGCAGTTCCTCTTTAAGTTTAGCATGCTTCTGTAAGCATTAAATGGATGTAATTCTATATCACAAGGCAAAATAAACAATGACATATGATGCAGTCTGTCACCAGCATTAACACAGCAGTCTTTGTTTTTTCTGATTACCTCTATAACATAATTGTATGACCTGTTGATCTCCTCAATAAGTTTATTTTCTACCTTCCTTTAACAGACCAAACTGTCCAGCAAAAGCGTCAATTAGAGGGGGAGGCCAAACCATTTAAAGCTGGCCATAGATGGATCGAAACTCAGCCAATTCAGCAGGGACTGGCCAAAGTTCAATCCATCTATGGCCGTTCCCGCACTAGAGAAGTTGATCTAATGATCGGCTTCTCTCGAATGGGAATGTTGAAAATTTTTCATTCAATCAGCACATGCAGCAAGTTGATTGCAGCAGCACTAATCGGTGTATTTTGACAGTGGAGGAGTCCTCGCTGTTGGAATACAATAGCTGTGAAAATTCCTCTATCCACCTAATTTTTGTGGATGGGGAATCTATCCATTTTTTTTTTTTATTAGCCAGCTTAACACTGACAGGGGTGCATATAATAATCAGCATAGTTAAAACCTTTGTCCAACAGGAATAAAAAAGGATAAATATACAGTACATATAGATTTAAATATACATATAAATCTATATATAGTCTATTTCACACTACCCTCTGCACAGGTTGACAATGCTGCTGTCCAAGGGTGGCTATGCTGCTACTCCACAGATAATAAGCACAGCTATCCTAGAACAGGAAGTATGTTACTAGGTGCAAACAGTGAGGATATACTAATAAGCAAACCAAAATAAGTATGGATCAATGAGTGGCTGCCAACATGAATATGTGTTCCCACACAGTGTAAAATTAAGTAAATGATGTGGCGTTTACTCAATAAAGATCAATAAATGAATCAACTTCCAAAATGCTAATGCAATACGTGCAATAAAAATACAGTAAATAGTGATCAAGAAAAAAAAAATATCAAAAAATCACAAAAAACGTTCATAAAGTGCTTGTGCAAAAAAAAACCCTTGCAAGAAATGAGCTTATAAAATGATGTCACCATCCATAGTGCAAAAACATTTATTTTTGCACTGTGAGAGCCTGGACTAGTGGGCTCTCGGGAGACCCAGGCACACATCTCCCGTGGAAGTTCTTTGATGCCTTGGGTATTAGTGCAGATTTGTCTATACATGATGGACTGGATATTCATTTGAATACTTCCTGTTTTGGGGTGCATCGATTCTGATTGTTGTTGTATCTAGATGTACACTTCTAGCTCGCTTTTCACCCACTAGAGCTTGAACCAGCGCGTTTTGCCATCCCTCTATGCAGGTACAAATATACAGTCTTTCATTGCTATGATATTCCCAAACTGTTGAAGAGGAAATCTTGTTGATCACACAACAGCTTGCAACAGAGCAGAGTGGAGGAGATTAAGAAGAATACAATGTTCAGTGGAGTTTTCTTTCCCACATTGAGATTTCTCTGATCTGGCTGGATGCTTCAAGGAGAAAGAGCCTGCTATTTTGGATATCCAAGAGATCTTTACCTGAGGTGAGAGGCTGGGGGCACACTATTGTCATGGATGGTGAAATGACATTGCTTTAACCAGTTGCCGACCACCGCATGTACATATACGTCGACAGAATGGCACAGACAGGCAAATGGGTGTACAGGTATGTCCCTTTAAATTTGCCGCCATGTGGTCGCGTGCGCACCACCGGCAGGGCACGCACGACCCTTGTGCGAGCTCCGTGAGTGTGATCACGGGTCCCACGGACACACGGAGAGGTAGAACGGGGAAATGCTGATGTAAACAAGCATTTCCCCTTTCTGCCTAGTGACAGGACATTGATCACAGCTCCCTGTAATCAGGAGCAGTGATCAGTGTCGTGTCACACGAAGCCCAACCCCCCCCACAGTTAGAATCACTCCCTAGGACACATTTAACCCCTGCAGTGCCCCCTCCTGGTTAACCCCTTCACTGCCAGTCACATTTACAGAGAAATCAATACATTTTTAATCGCACTAATCCCTGTATAAATGTGAATGGTCCCAAAATAGCAACAAAAGTGTCAAATCTGTCTGCCAAAATGTCGCAGTCACGATAAAAATTGATGATCGCCGCCATTACTAGTAAAAAAAAAAATTAATAAAAATGCCATAAAACTGTCCCCTATTTTGTAGACGCTACAACTTTTGCGCAAACCAATCAATAAACGCTTATTGCAATTTTTTTTACCAAAATTATGTAGATGAATACGTATTGGCCTAAACTGGGGAAAAAAATGTTTTTTTATATATTTTTTGGGATATTTATTATAGAAAAAAGTAAAAAATATTGCGTTTTTTCAAAATTGTCGCTCTTTTTTTGTTTATAGCGCAAAAAATAAAAACTGCAGAGGTGATCAAATACCGCCAAAAGAAAGCTCTATTTTTGAGGAAAAAAGGACGTCAATTTTGTTTGGGAGATACGTCGCATGACCGTGCAACTGTCAGTTAAAGCGACGCATTGCCGAATTGCAAAACGTGCTATGGTCTTTGGCCAGCCAAATGGTCCGGGGTCCTTAAGTGGTTAAAGCACCAAAATAAATGTTTTTGCACTATGGATGGTGACATCACTTTATGAACTAATTTCTTGCACAGAGTTTTTTTGCACAAGCACTTTATGAACGTGATTTGTTGATATTTTTGATTTTTTTTCTTGATCACTATTTACTCTATTTGTATTGCACATATCGCATTAGCACTTTGGAAGTTGATTCATTTATTGATCTTTATTGAGTAAGTGCCACATTTTTTACTTAATTTTATAATGTTACTAGGTGCATCATCAGGTGAAAATAAAGGGGGAAAAAAAAGACTGAAAAATGAAAACTGATGCATCTACCACGTCTATGGATTGGTAAGCCACACTATATTCCATTTTTGTGCTTGGGTTTAGATATATTTAATTACATGGAGAGCAACAGCTCTTCCTGTCGCAGGCTAGCAATGCTAAACTGCTGCCTCACAATTATCAGTAGCTTTGCCAGGCTACTCTCTGTGCACCTTCAGTTCCTATCACCTTTTATTCTGCTTACTACTTCCAAAGTCAGTTGTTCTAAAATAGCAAGCAAACTAAAGTACAAAGTCCAATAACCACAAATGCCAAAAAAAAAAAAAAAAAAAAAAAATGTATTTTATTTGGCTAATCTAAATTAGGCAAAATTTTAAGTATACTTAAAAAAGGTACAAAAATCCAAGTACAGAACTGTTGATCTAGAGACTAGGTGAACTGTATACATTAATTGCATAAAAATACCAATAAAAAATATACAGTTATACCAATATTTTTTTTCATGTATAATGTAACAAATCCTACTGTCATTTCTTAAACTAACAACATAAAGCTACCTTTCTAAGAACCGTGCATAGGGAGCGATTTGTTGCATATACTTCTTAAAAAAATATGTTGAATATGGCAACTCTTGCCTCCTGCTGAAGTCTTGGGTGGAATTTTCATTTTTTTTTTTTTTTTCCAAAGCAGAGAACTCTGTTTTGTTGTAAAATTCCTCATTACATTCAGCATGCAATAATCTCTAAAAGTAAATTGAAAATAGCCTCTGCTGTGCTCCAAGCTGCTTCCCAAGGTTTTGTGAAAAAAAAACCATAATAAAATAGTAAATTTAAAATGAACTTATTAAAAATGACTTATCTTTAAAGCAAATATGGAATTTGTTCAGGCAAGGCAGAACAACAGGTTCAGTATGATTAAAAATATTTTTTACTAATGACTAAATGACAATCTTATGTGCTTATATGCCAATATAAGGTTCTTCATATAACAGATTTGCTTCCTAGAAAGATTTTGTACAATAATTCTATTAGACCAAGTTGTTTTTTTTCTTTTGAGATGTCTTGCTGTTTGATGTGTGGAGATGGTTAGTTTCAGCATTTGAGTAGCAGTCAAGCTGATTAGGTGTTCCAAAACAACAGAAATTAATGCCTACTGTAAGTGTTTGTTGTTGCTTCTGCCAACAGGTAAATATGTTAATATGCAAATGTTTATATTTGGAAAGTCCATTATAGCAACTGCCCAGGGTTTGAGCTTAAAAGTCTCCCATGCTGAAAAAGATGAAAGGTCCTTGGTAATGTGTAAGCATCTCTATGAAAATATTAGTCTCTCTACTTTTTAATCTATACCTTTCAACTCACTTCTTCATAATAAACTTTCAAAATAGTTCATGAGCAGAGATTATAGTTCTCCTTATAAGTAGGTGGAAAAATGTGGACCGTCTGCAC
Source organism: Aquarana catesbeiana (assembly GCF_042186555.1). Classification (NCBI taxonomy): domain Eukaryota; kingdom Metazoa; phylum Chordata; class Amphibia; order Anura; family Ranidae; genus Aquarana; species Aquarana catesbeiana. The sequence continues at coordinate 370,233,479 of NC_133325.1, forward strand.
ATCAGCTGCATCTGTGACTTGCAGGTCACAGGACCTGGAGGATTGGGACTGACACTGAGCTGCCAGTCTCTCCTATCTACCTGATAATCAGGGTTTATTTTGGGAAAATATGCTGACAATGACACAGATGACCCTCTTATTGTGAATTTTCTTTTTAATTCTCCTAGTAGGTGGGTGGTAATAAAGAAAATATTGTAATAAATCTATATGTATATAAATTAGTACACAAAAAAATCTTTCTTTTTTTCTTTTTTAACATTTAGTTTTTATACTTGTTTGTGCAAAGACAAAATTAACTTTTTATATTCATTGCTGTCACTTTTTACCTGCAACAAAGTCCCAAGAGAGATGCTTTTCTCTTTTGATGCCAAGGAGCACTATCAGACCCACCAGATTCATGAGATATAACCTACAGGGCCAATTCAGAGCCACCAAGATCAGCAGAATCCTCTCCACTCCTATCCACTGTTACCTAGTTTATTTTAGTATTAGCAGAATCAGTCTTACCAGCAAGTAAGCATAGATCAGAGTATAGTGATCCTGCAGAGCTACCAAATCATCCTTTGCATTTGCCAACTGTTCCTTGTCCTTGCTGCTAACCTGTCCTCCTTCTGATTGAGATGTGATGCCAAAAGATCTACACTTAAAATTCCCCATTATTGACAGATTTGCCAGAAGACATCTTGGAGTCCCCGAGCCATAGTATTTTAGATGAAGCAGTCCAACTCCCAGGTTTCTAACATTGGTATGTATACTGTGGACAGAGCCTGCGGGTGACTCTCGGCCCATATTAGGGTGTGGCACGCTTCCAATGTTGCTGCCGTGCTTTTGGTCCCCCTTTGATGGTGTACAATGGCCACATGTGTGGCATTGATTGATTACACCTGTACAGGGTATCCTTCCAGGAGGTGCATCCGGCAAAGCAGCAACCATCTTATAGCTTGAAGTTCCAGCACATTATTGGGCAGCAAGGTATCTACTGGACTTTAAGACTCCTGAGTGGATTAAAGACCCAGTGATCTTACCCGGCCATGCAGTGTGGCTGATTAATATCTTCCGGCACAGAGGTTGGAATGACACCATGGCTAGTAGCAAGGGAAAACAGAGGCACCAAAGTAAAGACACACTTGTTAGTCAACTTATCTTGATTTCCCTGTTCAGAGACAGAAAACAAATATTCCACTGCAACAGACTCTCATGCTTCAATGTTATGGTGTGATGTTGTACATAGGGAATCTTCTTAAAGAACAACACTACCATGAGATCCAACTCTTGTATACATTAATGAATGAATGACCACCTGTGTGCAGGCAGTAGGCGGATCTTAAGCTGTAGTTTTCATACTTTTTCTGACAGAAGGAACATCTTGCCCCGATATAACCAGGATTAGCTCTAACTCTTCCAGGCAAAGGAATCAACAAGTATTTCTCAAAGTTCCAAAAGTTGTCCCTTCAGCTTGAGCTGGTAAGGTGGGGGCAAAACTCAAAGCCTTCTTAAAAGTTTGGTCAGCCAAACAACCTGCAGATGACCACTAGGGATGAGCCGAACACCCCCCTGTTCGGTTCGCACCAGAACATGCGAACAGGAAAAAAGTTTGTTCGAACATGCGAACACCGTTAAAGTCTATGGGACACGAACATGAATAATCAAAAGTGCTAATTTTAAAGGCTTATATGCAAGTTATTGTCATAAAAAGTGTTTGGGGACCTGGGTCCTGCCCCAGGGGACATGGATCAATGCAAAAAAAAGTTTTAAAAACGGCCGTTTTTTCAGGAGCAGTGATTTTAATAATGCTTAAAGTCAAACAATAAAAGTGTAATATCCCTTTAAATTTCATACCTGGGGGGTGTCTATAGTATGCCTGTAAAGGGGCGCATGTTTCCTGTGTTTAGAACAGTCTGACAGCAAAATGACATTTTGAAGGAAAAAACTCATTTAAAACTACCCGCGGCTATTGCATTGCCGACAATACACATAGAAGTTCATTGATAAAAACGGCATGGGAATTCCCCAAAGGGGAACCCCGAACCAAAATTAAAAAAAAAATATGACGTGGGAGTCCTCCTAAATTCCATACCAGGCCCTTCAGGTCTGGTATGGATATTAAGGGGAACCCCGGCCAAAATTAAAAAAAAAAAATGACGTGGGGTTCCCCCTAAATTCCATACCAGACCCTTCAGGTCTGGTATGGATTTTAAGGGGAACCCCGCGCCAAAAAAAAAAAAAAAAACGGCGTGGGGTCCCCCCAAAAATCCATACCAGACCCTTATCCGAGCACGCAACCTGGCAGGCCGCAGGAAAAGAGGGGGGGACGAGAGTGCGGCCCCCCTCCCTCCTGAACCATACCAGGCCACATGCCCTCAACATTGGGAGGGTGCTTTGGGGTAGCCCCCCAAAACACCTTGTCCCCATGTTGATGAGGACAAGGGCCTCATCCCCACAACCCTGGCCGGTGGTTGTGGGGGTCTGCGGGCGGGGGGCTTATCGGAATCTGGAAGCCCCCTTTAACAAGGTGACCCCCAGATCCCGGCCCCCCCCCGTGTGAAATGGTAAGGGGGTACATAAGTACCCCTACCATTTCACGAAAAAAGTGTCAAAAATGTTAAAAATGACAAGAGACAGTTTTTGACAATTCCTTTATTTAAATGCTTCTTCTTTCTTCTATCTTCCTTCATCTTCTGGTTCTTCTGGTTCTTCTGGCTCTTCTGGTTCTTCCTCCGGCGTTCTCGTCCAGCATCTCCTCCGCGGCGTCTTCTATCTTCTTCTCCTCGGGCCGCTCCGCACCCATGGCATAGGGGGGAGGCTCCCGCTCTTCTCTTCTTCTTTTCTTCTCTTCTGTTCTTCTTCATTTTCTTCTCCGGGCCGCTCCGCAATCCATGCTGGCATGGAGGGAGGCTCCCGCTGTGTGACGGCGCTCCTCGTCTGACAGTTCTTAAATAACCGGGTGGGCGGGGCCACCCGGTGAACCCCGCCCCCCTCTGACGCACGGTGACTTGACGGGACTTCCCTGTGACGTCACGGGGAATGCCACAGGGAAGTCCCGTCAAGTCACCGTGCGTCAGAGGGGGGCGGGGTCACCGGGTGGCCCCGCCCACCCGGTTATTTAAGAACTGTCAGACGAGGAGCGCCGTCACACAGATTCCGATAAGCCCCCCGCCCGCAGACCCCCACAACCACCGGCCAGGGTTGTGGGGATGAGGCCCTTGTCCTCATCAACATGGGGACAAGGTGTTTTGGGGGGCCTGGTACGGTTCAGGAGGGAGGGGGGGCCGCACTCTCGTCCCCCCCTCTTTTCCTGCGGCCTGCCAGGTTGCGTGCTCGGATAAGGGTCTGGTATGGATTTTTGGGGGGACCCCACGCCGTTTTTTTTTTTTTTTTTGGCGCGGGGTTCCCCTTAAAATCCATACCAGACCTGAAGGGTCTGGTATGGAATTTAGGGGGAACCCCACGTCATTTTTTTTTTTAAATTTTGGCCGGGGTTCCCCTTAATATCCATACCAGACCTGAAGGGCCTGGTATGGAATTTAGGGGGACTCCCACGTCATTTTTTTTTTTTAATTTTGGTTCGGGGTTCCCCTTTGGGGAATTCCCATGCCGTTTTTATCAATGAACTTCTATGTGTATTGTCGGCAATGCAATAGCCGCGGGTAGTTTTAAATGAGTTTTTTCCTTCAAAATGTCATTTTGCTGTCAGACTGTTCTAAACACAGGAAACATGCGCCCCTTTACAGACACACTATAGACACCCCCCAGGTACGAAATTTAAAGGGATATTACACTTTTATTGATTGACTTTAAGCATTATTAAAATCACTGCTCCTGAAAAAACGGCCGTTTTTAAAACTTTTTTTTGCATTGATCCATGTCCCCTGGGGCAGGACCCAGGTCCCCAAACACTTTTTATGACAATAACTTGCATATTAGCCTTTAAAATTAGCACTTTTGATTTCTCCCATAGACTTTTTAAAGGGTGTTCCGTGGCATTCGAATTTGCCGCGAACACCCCAAATTGTTCGCTGTTCGGTGAACTTGCGAACAGCCAATGTTCGAGTCGAACATGAGTTCGACTCGAACTCGAAGCTCATCCCTAATGACCACATCAAAGACTGCATAAACCTTTAAGGCCTGTTCCTTCTCTAAACCCTTGTACAAGAGTTTTAACCACTACTGTATGTCAGGATTTGTGAAACCAATGCCCAAGGCTACAGCAAGACACATTAACAATACTGTAACCATGTATATAGAATTAGCTAATGATTCTGCCTTTCTGTCTATAGGATCTTTAATTAAGGAGCATCCATCACTGTAGCTTTTTTTAAATGGGAGACTACCACAGGTGGAGATGCCCAGTTTTCTCCTTAAATGGACACAGCACCGACAAGTGCTGTGGCAGACTAAACAGCTGAAACAGTCTCTTCTAACTTTTATCAATAAAATCATCAAAACAGGAGATCTAGAGCGTTTCAGCTTGTGCATCACAAAAGCTATTGGTAGGTCAGGTGCTGTGGCAGAGACATTCACAATTTTAAGTGTGTTCTTTACTGACTTGATTAGCAATGATGCCACCGTCTAATGTTGAGGTGGTCTGCTCAGTATTATTCCCAGGAGATGTGGACCCTGTATTTGACCCCTTCTTTGTCTCTAAGGCGGTCCTTGTTGTTTGTCACTCCTGCAATACTCACCAACTGAGATAATGTATAGTAGGGCCCTCAATAGGTATTTTTACAGTCACAAAAGTAGCAGTCATGGTCACAGCAGTTGGTGACCATTCAGCAAGATAATCAGCTTGCAAGCTTCAGCAGCAGCACTGCAGATATCTGATGTGGAGACCTGTACAAAGGGACCAGGCAGGCTATAAAGCTGGAGTATGCAGCTACACATGTGGAACATTCCTGACAGCGTACAAGCTGCCACGTCACCCTTCCCTGCACCTCTTTCCACAAATATAGGCACTTTGGGGCAGAGGCCCTGCACCAACATGGTGGATGTGGCTTCTGCTACTTGCCCAGGAGGCATGGCCCACACAAACACTAGTAATAGTAGCCAATAATGGGAACCTGCCACCAGTAATACACATGCCCTACTATGAGTCTTTCTCCATTGTTTCTTAAAGGGGCAGAGGCCCACAAGGACCCCCCCAGGCTTCTCTAGCTCTGCTGCAGACTATGAATATTCTGGACTTCCAACACACTGACCTACTACACCAGGTTTTAGCTGTTTTTGAAAGTTTGCACTATTCCCTAGCACTTCTTAAATTTATAAAAAATCATCTTTCTTTGTAATACTAGCCTCCTCTTTCTTTCCAAGGACTCACTGCTCCCTTGCGCTGTTGTCACTGCTCTTCCAGGTTAAATGATACCCATCATCAATAAACCTACCATCTAGAGGTTCAAGGGATTATGGTCATCACTAGGGTTGAGCTCAGTGTTTAATTCTAATGTAAGTTCAGACTGGAACACTGGCTTTTCGGACATTTGTTTGAACACCCAATGTTTAGGGCATGCGGCATAAAAGAATGTGACAGCTTTCAGCTATCAATGGTTATAAACCACTGGTGTCACACAGCCCATTCACTTACATGGCTAGGAATCCCTGGCCATGTAAACCAATGGGAGGAAAAAGGAGAGGGTTACATCATTGTTTAAATATGGCCACACAGCCATATTAGAGTAATGATGCCGCCACTCTCCCAGGTGTTAATGGTTGCCAAGGAAGCAGTGGCAGCATGCATCCACCATGTCCTTGCCAACCACTGATGGCACCTGCCCATTCAATTATATGGCCGGGAATTCCCAGTCACATAAGCAAATGGGCAGGGAAAGCAACATTAAATGTTGCTGTGAGGAAATATGAATGAAGTAATTAACTGAAATGTGCATCACGCCGTCCCCTCACAGAGTCTTACTGCAGCTGAAAACTGACAGCTGCCCGTACACTAAAATTGAGTGTTTGAGTGTTTAGTATGCAGGCAGTATGAATGGACCCAAATGTTTAAATACCTTATGAAGTTAAGTCTATAGGGCTCATGAAATATTATGGCGATATCCATCCACAACTAATATTTGAGCTCTCAATGAATGCCAGCAAGTTGATTTACTTGCTGTCTTATATCTTTCAAGGTTACTAGCAGGAATTCAAGGCCAGTCAGCTGAGTCATACTCTCATATTCTCTCTTAAAGAAATTATATGCAACATTTAACTGTATGAACAACTTGTACTGACCCAATAAGGTGGGTGGACAAAGGGACTGCTGAAGTTCCAAAGAGGTGTAAGAATGGCTAATGTGATTACACTCTGTTATAGAGTTTAACCAGACACATAAAACAGGGAATATTTATATAACAACAAATACATAACAACTGCTTGGTTTGGTTTGAAAGATGTCTACTTTCATTTTAATAAATCAGCATTGTCCTAGCAATACAAGCAATAGTTATATTTCACAATCTAATATAAGCTTACTTGAAAAATCTCCTTTCATATTGTGAATTCTGCTGGTCATCTCTTTCCACAACTTCCTAGATTCCCTGTTTGCTATCAGCGACTCTTGTCCACAACGGTCAGGTGAGCGGACCAGTGGTCCTGTGATTGTCTATATCAGTGGTCCCCAACCTTTTTGGCACCAGGGACCAGCTGCGTGAAAGTGTACGCACATGCGGGGGGGGGGGGGTAAGCGATTTTTCGCGGGCAATTCATCGGGGCAATAGCTGGTGTTCTGCTGTTGGTGCTTCAATCATCACAGCAACATGGTTGGTATGGTGTCAGAATGATTGAAGCGCATTTTTTCTTATATTACATTTTAATATAAAATTAAATAGTTCAACTCACCATAATGCAGAATCAGTGGGACCCCTGAGTGTGTCACTTGCCACGTTGCCTGCCATGTCGCCTGCCACCAGATGCAGCTTGTCACTTTCCATGTCGCCTGCCACCAGATAAGGGATGTCACTTGCCACGCTACCTGCCACCAGATGAGAAATGCCACTTGCCACACTGCCTGCCACCAGATGAGGAATGCCATGCTGCCTGCCACCAGATGAGGAATGCCACGCTGCCTGTCACCAGATGAGGAATGCCACTTGCCACGCTACCTGCCACCAGATGAGGAATGCCACTTGCCACGCTGCCTGCCACCAGATGAAGAATGCCACTTGCCATGCTGCCTGCCACCAGATGAGGAATGCCACTTGCCACGCTGCCTGCCACCAGATGAAGAATGCCACTTGCCATGCTGCCTGCCACCAGATGAGGAATGCCACTTGCCACGTTGCCTGCCACCAGATGAGGAATGCTACTTGCCATGTCACCTGCCAGTGCCACCAGATGAGGGATGCCACTTGCCACGTCACCTGCCAGTGCCACCAGATGAGGAATGCCACTTGCCACGCTGCCTGCCACCAGATGTGGAATGCCACTTGCCCTATCACCTGCCAGTGCCACCAGATGAGGAATGTCACTTGCCACGTCACCTGCCTGTGCCACCAGATGAGGAATGTCACTTGCCACGCCACCTGCCAGTGCCACCAGATGAGGAATGCCACTTGCCATGTCACCTGCCAGTGCCACCAGATGTGGATTGTCACTGCATTGGTGGCACTGATTCAGTGGTCGTTCTTGAGTAATGGAAGGAGAGCGGAGATGCGGGGCGGGCGGTGAGAGATGCTCCCCTCCAAACCTCCGACATTCCGCATGCTGTGAGGGCGGAAGAGCGGTGATGCTAGGCGGGCCACCCACCTAGCATCACCACACTTCCGCCCTCACATTGTGTGGAATGTCGGAGGTGTGGGGGGAGCAAAGAGATGACATCATCTCTCTCCGCCCGCTTAGCATCACCTCTCTGCTCGCCAGCCCGCCTGCCTCTTTGATCCACCGGGCTCACTTTCTCTCTCTCATCTGTCCGCCCACCTTACATAGCCATGCCGCCCGCCATGGCCCGGTTGCAGAGACACTATGGCCCGGTAGTGGGCCGCGGCCCGGGGGGTTGACGACCCCTGGTCTATATCATTGCACAATACTTCTGTCCTGACCTGCAGATGAGCTTTACCCACTATCCTAGTTAAATAGACTTTACACTGGGTTACCCATGCTTATATGGCTTGGCCTGAAGCTGAAAACCTGAACGAATTACTGACTACTTGTTGCTATAAGCCACCCTCTATGCAGTGTTTATCACCAGTGGAATAAGAGTTAACTAAGTTAACCCAGTGGCATCGCTCTTTATAGGGTCTACTTTTCAAGTGTGTGAATTCCCAATAAATTACCCCCTTATCCCCCAGCTGGAGGCTTGATGGTTAATAGTGATGGGATATGCATGTTTAGTGATGGTGCTAGTCACCAGGACTTACGTGTCTAACCGCCTATTCACTTGGGTGTATATAGGGTGTGTGTGCCTGATGTATACGTGATGCAGCTGCTTTTATATAGACAACGTTGTCTTATTTTAATATTAGTCTAGGTGTTGGTGGTGGGTACCTAGTTTTTGTATTCTTGTTTTCATTAATTGTTCAATATTAAGGTTCCCTTGATAAGCAGCTTGGTCCGCCCATGACTTCCTTTCTCAGGGGGGTCTTCTTTCCCCCTGCTCTATTTTTGTCAGCATCTTAACCACTGAAGCCCCGGACCATTTGGCTGCCCAAAGACCAGAGCATTTTTTGCAATTCGGCACTGCGTCACTTTAACTGACAATTACGCGGCCGGGCAATGTGGCTCCCAAACAAAATTGACGTCCTTTTTTCCCCACAAATACGGCTTTCTTTTGGTGGTATTTGATTACCTCTGCGGTTTTTAATTTTTTGCGCTGTAAACAAAAAGAGAGCAACAATTTTGAAAAAAAAACGCATTATTTTTTACTTTTTGCTATAATAAATATCCCCAAAAAATATATTAAAAAAAACTTTTTTTTCCTCAGTTTAGGCCGATACGTATTCTTCTACATATTTTTGGTAAAAAAAATCGCAATAAGCATTTATTGATTTGGTTGCGCAAATGTTATAGCGTCTACAAAATAGGGGATTATACAGCGATCAGTGCGATTAAAAATGCATTGATTACTGTGTAAATGTGACTGGCAGTGAAGGGGTTAACCAGGAGGGGGCACTGCAGGGGTTAAGTGTGTCCTAGGGATGTGTTCTAACTGTAGGGGGGATGGGCTACATGTGTCATGACACTGATCACCGCTCCCAATCACAGGGAGTTGTGATCAGTGCCCTGTCACTAGGAAGAATGGGGAAATGCTTGTTTACATCAGCATTTCCCCGTTCTTCCTCTCCGTGAGATGATCGCGGGTATCCCCACGGACATCGAGTCCGCGGGACCCTCGATCACACTCACGGAGCTCGCGGCAGGGTCGCACGCGCGACCCCATGGCGACAAATTTGAAGGGACATACCTGTACGCCCATTTGCCTGTTCGTGCCATTCTGTCAACGTAAATGTTTGTGCGGCGGTCGGCAAGTGGTTAAAGGACGCTGCACCTGTTACGCACAGCAGCTTGATAGTGCAGCACATATACAATAGTGAGCTGATGGTTCTCTATCATTATGCATTGTAGCTTCACCTGCTGTTTACTTTCAGTTTGTAAGGACTACAAATCCTATGACACCTTGCTGCCTGCAAGCTGTGATTCCTGTACTGACTCTGCCTCCTGAAATTCCTCCTCTCAGCACCTCTGTAGGTCAGAAGGCTGGCTCTGTGAAATGTGTGACACAGCAGTGACTACTCACAGGACATAGTGATTATGTGTTACAGAATTCAAGCAGCCGAATGTGTGGGGATCTTCACAAAGTTAATTGACAAACTTCAAGATCATTCGAATTACAAGGAATAGGCTAGAAATAATTGAAAGACAGTGTGGAAATTAATATGTCATTTTATATTTTGACCATACATACACTTAACCTCTGTGCACAATTCTGGTAGAGACAGAACACCAGTTACAGGAGCAGGATTATGGTAAATACTATCAATTAGGTTGTAGGTAATAACTAAGCAGTGCTGTAATAGCTATAACTGAATACATAATTTATCATTTCACAACCATTCTTGTAAATTTTATAGTAAAATGCCTTCATGTCACTCTTAAGTCCTGGGTCTAAGCAACCCAACCATCAGGGGGTGTACCGGATGTGCCTGGGCACATCATAATAACCCTGTCCAGTGCAGATTTTCCCAAAGTTCACTGCACTACTAACACCATCCATTGTTCTACTGACTGACGCCATCCACTGTCCTAGTGACACATCCACTGCTCTACTGACAAGGTCCACTGCTCTACAGACACTGTCCATGTTTTAAAATGTTTGTTTACTTTTATTTATAAGAGTGTTTGTGCCTGTGTGTATATATATATATATATATATATATATATATATATATATATATATATATATATATATATATATATATATATATACAGTATCTCACAAAAGTGATTACACCCCTCACATTTTTGTAAATATTTTATTATATCTTTTCATGTGACAACACTGAAGAATTGACACTTTGCTACAATGTAAAGTAGTGAGTGTACAGCTTGTATAAGAGTGTAAATTCGCTGTCCCCTCAAAATAACTCAACACACAACCATTAATGTCTAAACCGCTGGCAACAAAAGTGAGTACACCCCTAAGTGAAAATGTCCAAATTGGGCCCAATTAGCCATTTTCCCTCCCCGGTGTCATGTGACTCGTTAGTGTTACAAGGTCTCAAGTGTGAATGGGGAGCAGGTGTGTTAAATTTGGTGTTATCGCTCTCACTCTCTCATACTGGTCACTGGAAGTTCAACATGGCATCTCATGGCAAAGAACTCTCTGAGGATCTTAAAAAAGAATTGTTGCTCTATATAAAGATGGCCTTGGCGATAAGAAGATTGCCAAGACCCTGAAACTGAGCTGCAGCATGGTGGCCAAGACCATACAGCGGTTTAACAGGACGGGTTCCACTCAGAACAGGCCTCACAATGGTCAACCAAAGAAGTTGAGTGCACGTGCTCAGTGTTGTCCAGAGGTTGTCTTTGAGAAATAGAGGTATGAGTGCTGCCAGCATTGCTGCAGAGGTTGAAGGGGTGGGGGGTCAGCCTGTCAGTGCTCAGGCCATACGCCACACACTGCATCAAATTATATCTCTTATCTATCTATTATTATATCTCCAGACCTAAACCCTATTGAGCATCTGTGAGGCATCCTCAAACGGAAGGTGGAGGAGCGCAAGGTCTCTAATATCAACCAGCTCCATGATGTCATCATGGAGGAGTGGAAGAGGACTCTGGAAGCTCTGGTGAACTCCATGCCCAAGGGGTTTAAGGCAGTGCTGTAAAATAATGGTGGCCACACAAAATATGGACACCTTGAGCCCAATTTGGACATTTTCACTTTACCATTTTTATCTCTGTATACTATGCCCTTCCTCTCATATTTTGTCCAGTGCAACCTCCTAATGCCCTTTCAGTCAAATGCATCCTTGGTCTGATGTGTCTCTAAGTTACAAATATCCTTATGACGTGCTGCTCAAGGCACAGGCATATTTTATTAGTAAGAACAAAAGTATAAAATTATTTGTGTATGATTGTGTGTAATGCCATACCTTTTTAGTGAAACTGGCGTGCCATAGTATTTCTCTTTGCAATTTGTCCTTCAAGTTTTCTCCAGTTACATTATACTAGTTACCGCGTCATTAACAATATAAGTCACTGTGGGGAACTATAAATTGTACCTTTTGTCCTTATGGTTCCATTTATCATGAGATCGATATCCAACCAGACACCCAGAGATAATATGTTCCCCACACTGACTTCTGCACTGACCACCAACTTTAAGGGCTGGTTCACACCAGCAGCTGTGTTGTAATGTGGCCGCCGGTGTGTGTTAGGAAATACACAGTGCTGATGTGCCAAGTACTTTTTTTTTCTATATTATTGGATCATCAAAAAATGACATTCCATCCATGTTTATATACTACAGCATGTTACAATATGGTGTAATGTGTTGTGGCATGCTGCAGGAAAAGAGTACCATATGTTCTGCTTTTTATTACACTCTAAAACAGCATGGTTATGTGAACTGGAACAAATATGACATATGGCAATTTGCCTTGTCCATGCAATGAGACTGCTGTGCAAGGCTGCCCAACACAGCCCAATGCACCTGGCGTGAAAGGGCCCTACGTGTGAATAATGTATTGACTTGTCTTGTACACAATGTCTTTGTGTTATAGCCAGCCACCTCAGTTTAGTCAGACTACAGCTAATTTCCTTACTGTAAGGCCAACCATAGACAGCACTAGGGTTGTCCCGATACCACTTTCTTAGGACCGAGTACAAGTACCGATACTTTTTTCAAGTACTCGCCGATACCGATTACCGATACTTTTTTTTTAATGTCACGTGACAGTTTTTTTTTTGCTATTTTGGGGGGGGGGGGGTGAACGGTGTATGTGTGTGTGTTTTTTTTTTTTTTTTTACAATTTTTATTTTTTACTATTAATATTTTTTTATTCTTTATTGTTTTTTTTTTGTTTTTTTTATCAGCCCTTTTGGGGGGCTTTGGTGAGATATCAGGGGTCTTAACAGACCTCTGATATCTCCCCCTTGAGACAGAGAAAGAGACAGAGGATAGAGATTTCCTAGTCCCTTTCTCTGCAGCGTCAGCTGCACTGAGAATGAATGGAGAGAAGACAGCGGCTCCTCTCCATTCATAAACTGACACATAGTAATCACAGGAGATTACAATGTTTCAGTTATGTGAATGGACAGAGTCAGCTGACTCTATCCATACACAAAGGAAGGAGGAGGGGGACGGAGGAACTGAGGGGGAGAACGGAGGGGACTGATAAGGAGAGAGGAACGCAGGGGGAGAACGGAGGGGGACAGATAAGGAAAGAGGAACAGAGGGGGACAGATAAGGAGAGAGGAACGGAGGGGGAGAACGGAGGGGGACAGATAAGGAGAGAGGAATGCAGGGGACAGCGGAGAGGCACAGAGGAACGGAGGGGGCATGGAGGAGGATGCAGTGACAGTCAGCTGTGACCGATCACCGCTGTATGTCACTAAAGCTGGTGAAAGCCGCTGGGGGAGAATCTTGTAACTCCCTCATCACAGCTGGCTGTCCAGGTATCGGGGGAAGTATCGGGAGCATTTGCCCGAGTACAAGTACTTGGGCAAATGCTCGGTATCGGTGCCGATACCGATACTAGTATCGGTATCGGGACAACCCTAGACAGCACGATTTTCTTTCCTGTAACCACGGGTTGTAGGAAATTAAATCACTCGTATCCCCCATCAACACATGTGAAATCCGACATGCTGGTTATATCCAGGTTGATTGATCGATCAACTTCTGTACATTTAGCCTGCCCATACATGGTTTGAATCTTTTCCAGTTCCTGCTGAACTGGCCGAGAGTAAAACCGTCTATGGCTGGCTTAACCCATTCCAAATCTTTGAATATGAAAGCAAAAATTTCTTTGAGGTAATTCACACTTACGTTTCTGAGTGCTCCTTGAGTAGTGGATGACTGTCTGAACAAATGGGCATACATTGTGTCATATCCTATGAGAAATAACTGGCATCCCTAACAAATACTTTTTTTGTAGTTTTGTATGGAGTTGGGGAGGGTTAGAACCCCTGTCATTATCTTCAAATTCACCTTGCACCCCAACTCCTGGCACTTGCCTAGGTGGGAGCAACACAAGTAGACCTTTTCTCAGGATCCTGAAATAGGTGAAGATCCCAAACTTCATGAGACTGTTCTCATGCACAATGCTGGAGCATCTTTTCACAAGCTTTGGAATCCTCATCTTTCCTAATTTGCAAGGCAAATTAATTCATCTGCCCCTAAAGGAAAAAGTCAAACGTCTGGATGTAAGTTAATCATTATTTATTATTTTCTTTCAAACTTTTATATTTTTTTTGCATTTACTTAGTGTTTTTACAAGAGAGATGGGCTGCAAGGTCAGTTTCAAGGGCCATATCTGCAACATGTGATCCTGCAAGAATGCCAAGCTTAATTAAGAAACATTGACTATTTAAACTGCAGTCTAAATACTTTTGATGTTAGTTATTCTATAACATGAAAGATGCTGCCAGATACACTACAGTTGATAGCAGAAAATAACACTTTTGAAAGGATCTGGAACTGTAAATTATTAAGAACACTGCTTGTGGTGAATATGCTTTTTGCAAGCAGGAGTGCAGGTTAATATATAGACATATCACTAGGGATGAGCCGAACATCCCCCCCGTTCGGTTCACACCAGAACTTGCGAACAGGCAAAAAACTTGTGCAAACACTGTTAAAGTCTATGGGACACGAACATGAAAAAATCTAAAGTGCTCATTTTAAAGGCTTATATGCAAGTTATTGCCATAAAAAGTGTTTAGGGACCTGTGTCCTGCCCCAGTGGACATGTATCAATGCAAAAAAAAGTTTTAAAAACTGCAGTTTTTTTTCAGGAGCAGTGATTTTAATAATGCTTAAAGTGAAACAATAAAAATAAAATATTCCTTTAAATATCGTGCCTGGGGGGTGTCCTTAGTCTGCCTGTAAAGTAGCCCATCTTTCCCGTGTTTAGAACAGTAATGCGGCAAAATTACATTTCTAAAAAAAAAAATGTTATTTAAAGCTGCTTGCGGCTGTAATGTATTGTTGGGTCCCGGTGATATACAGTTGCAATAAAAAGTATGTGAACCCTTTTGGAATGATATGGATTTCTGCACAAATTGGTCATAAAGATCTTCATCTAAGTCACAACAATAGACAATCACAGTCTGCTTAAACTAATAACACACAAAGAATTAAATGTTACCAGGTTTTTATTGAACACACCATGTAAACATTCACAGTGCTGGTGGAAAACGTATGTGAACCCCTAGACTAATGAGATTTCCAATAGCTAATTGAAGTGAGGTGTCAGCCAACTGGAGTCCAATCAATGAGATGAAATTGGAGGTGTTGGTTACAGCTGCCCTGCCTTATAAAAAACACACACCAGTTCTGGGTTTGCTTTTCACAAGAAGCATTGCCTGATGTGAATGATGCCTCGCACAAAAGAGCTCTCAGAAGACCTACGATTAAGAATTGTTGACTTGCATAAAGCTGGAAAGGGTTATAAAGGTATCTCCAAAAGCCTTGCTGTTCATCCGTCCACGGTAAGACAAATTGTCTATAAATGGAGAAAGTTCAGCACTGCTGCTACTCTCCCTTGGAATGGGCATCCTGTAAAGATGACTGCAAGAGCACAGCGCAGACTGCTCAATGAGGTGAAGAAGAATCCTACAGTGTCAGCAAAAGACTTACAAAGTCTCTGGCATATGCTAACATCCCTGTTAGCGAATCTACGATACAAAAAAAAATAAGAATGGATTTCATGGGAGGATACCACAGAGGAAGCCACTGCTGTCCAAAAAAAACACTGCTGCACGTTTACAGTTTGCAGAAGAGCACCTGGATGTTCCATAGCAGTACTGGCAAAATATTCTGTGGGCAGATGAAACCAAAGTTGAGTTGTTTGGAAGAAACACACAACACTATGTGTGGAGAAAAAGAGGCACAGCACACCAACATCAAAACCTCATCCCAACTGTGAAGTATGGTGGTGGGGGCATCATGGTTTGGGACTGCTTTGCTGCAACAGGACCTGGACGGATTGCTATCATCGAAGGAAAAATGAATTCCCAAGTTTATCAAGACATTTTGCAGAACTTAAGGCCATCTGTCCACCAGCTGAAGCTCAACAGAAGATGGGTGTTGCAACAGCGCCAATGACCCTAGAAAGAAAACGGAAAAACTCTGCATCGACGGGAGGCTCCCGCCGACTGCAGCCTTTTTGCTTTGACAGCTGTTATATAGCTGAGGGCGGGGCCACTTGGTGATGTGAGCGGGTGACCTCACCCCTTTCTGACATCATGTGACATCACGTAACATCAGAGGACTGTGGCCTGCCAGGTTGCATGCTCAGATAAGGGTATGGTATGGATTTTGGGGTGACCCCCACACCATTTTATCAAAATTTATTTTGGTGCAGGGTCCCTCTTAATGTCCATACCAGACCTGAAGGACCTGGTATGGATTTTAGGGGGGACCCCATACCATTTTTTTTATTTTGGTGCAGGGTTCCCCTTAATATCCATATCAGACCTGAAGGGCGTGGTAATGGACTGGGGGGACCCATGCCATTTTTTTTCAATGATTTTTATCTATATTGACAGGATCCGGCAATACATTAGATCCGCAAGCAGTTTTAAATGACATGTTTTCCTTTACAAATGTCATTTTGCTGCTCTCATTTATAAAACTATGTATGGCCGCTATGTAAGCAGCCTAACATAGTGTGGGGCATGGGCTCAGCCCCCGGAGCCATGATTGACCAAAGGCACCCTGCCTCTGGCTAATCATGACTCTCACAGCAGGGCGCGCTGTGATTGACCAAAACATGTAGGTCAGGTGCATGCTTTGGCCAATCAGCAGCCGTCATTGCACTGCGATCTCGCAGTGCATTGACGGTCTTGCTGCTCATTATGGGGTATTCCGTGGGCGCTCAAATTTCCCATGAACGCACCATACTGTTCTAAATTCGGCGAATGGGCAAACACCTGATGTTCAAGTCGAACTTAAGTTTGACTCGAACATCGGGCTCATCCCTAAATATCACTAGTGTCAAGAAATTAATCTTAGATAAACTCCTTCTAATCCTTTCCTTAACCTTCTGCAATCTAAATTCAATCCACTGTAAATCCCTAATTGGGAATAGTATGTAATGTTATTTAAAAGATCACATTTTATTAAGTAAAATGAAGTTGTTATGCGGTCACGCTGGGAGTTTCAATTTATGACTTGGAGAAATTAATTTTTTTTTTAAGCTTGTATTTAATCAAAAGGCAAACAGTGATAGCCCACGCAAAATTAGTTTAACTAGCTACATCCACCTGTGATTCAAATAGTGCAGATTTTCAAAATAAATGTAATATACAGTGGGGACGGAAATTATTCAGACCCCCTTAAATTTTTCACTTTTTGTTATATTGCAGCCATTTGCTAAAATCATTTAAGTTCATTTTTTTCCTCAATAATGTACACACAGCACCCCATATTGACAGAAAAACACAGAATTGTTGACATTTTTGCAGATTTATTAAAAAAGAAAAACTGAAATATCACATGGACCTAAGTATTCAGACCCTTTGCTCAGTATTTAGTAGAAGCACGCTTTTGATCTAATACAGCCATGAGTCTCTTTGGCAACAAGTTTTTCAGACCTGGATTTGGGGATCCTCTGCCATTCCTCCTTGCAGATCCTCTCCAGTTCTGTCAGGTTGGATGGTAAACGTTGGTGGACAGCCATTTTTAAGTCTCTCCAGAGATGCTTAATAGGGTTTAAGTCAGGGCTCTGGCTGGGCCATTCAAGAACAGTCACTGAGTTGTTGAGAAGCCACTCCTTTGTTATTTTAGCTGTGTGCTTAGGGTCATTGTCTTGTTGGAAGGTAAACCTTCGGCCCAGTCTGAGGCCCTGAGCACTCTGGAGAAGGTTTTTGTCAAGGATATCCCTGTACTTGGCCGCGTTCATCTTTCCCTCGATTACAACCAGTCGTCCTGTCCCTGCAGCTGAAAAACACCCCCACACCATGATGCTGCCACCACCATGCTTCACTGTTGGGACTATATTGGACAGGTGATGAGCAGTGCCTGGTTTTCTCCACACATACTATTTAGAATTAAGGCCAAAAAGTTCTATCTTGGTCCCATCAGACCAGAGAATCTTATTTCTCACCATCTTGGAGTCCTTCAGGTGTTTTTTAGCAAACTCCATGCTGGCTTTCATGAGTCTTGCACTGAGGAAAGGCTTCCGTCGGGCCACTCTGCCATACAGCCCCAACTGGTGGAGGGCTGCAGTGATGGTTGACTTTCTACAACTTTCTCCCATCTCCCGACTGCATCTCTGGAGCTCAGCCACAGTGATCTTTGGGTTCTTCTTTACCTCCCTCACCAAGGCTCTTCTCCCCCGATAGCTCAGTTTGGCCGGATGACCAGCTCTAGGAAGGGTTCTGGTCATCCTAAATGGCTTCCATTTAAGGATTATGGAGGCCACTGTGCTCTTAGGAACCTTAAGTGCAGCAGAAATTTTTTTGTAACCTTGGCCAGATCTGTGCCTTGCCACAATTCTATCTCTGAGCTCTTCAGGCAGTTCCTTTGACCTCATGATTCTCATTTGCTCTGACATGCACTGTAAGCTGTAAGGTCTTATATAGACAAGTGAGTGGCTTTCCTAATCAAATCCAATCAGTATAATCAAACACAGCTGGCCTCAAATGAAGGTGTAGAACCATCTCAAGGTTGATCAGAAGAAATGGACAGCACCTGAGTTAAATATATGAGTGTCACAGCACAGGGTCTGAATACTTAGGACCATGTAATATTTCAGTTTTTCTTTTTTAATAAATCTGCAAAAAAGTAAACAATTCTGTGTTTTGCTGTCAATATGGGGTGCTGTGTGTACATTAATGAGGAAAAAAATGAACTTAAATGATTTTAGCAAATGGCTGCAATATAACAAAGAGTGAAAATTTTAAGGGGGTCTGAATACTTTCCATACCCACTGTAAATCACCCTACCCTTTCAATCAATGTTGGTTGAGTACACAACCATATAACAGGAGTTCAAGGTTTTAAAATGGCTGGTGCTGGTTGTGACATATAATAACGTGAAATGGGGTTGCGAAGCCTAAAAACAAATACGGGAAAATCAATATATTATAACAATAAATGAGTAAATATTGTTGTTATAATATATATATAATAATATATTGATTTTCAAGTATTTGTTTTTAGGCTGCGCAACCCCATTTCACATTATTATTTATCACATTGTAGGAACACAATTAGGGTTGCAGCAACCCACACACATTTGCTTATATTCACATTGTTTAAGTTCTCATAAGATGCGCCCCCCAGCCACACAAGGAATAGATGCTTGGAATAGATATTGAACTAGGTTAAAAACAGCTCAACATGCAGGTGACCTATTAGGTTTTTTACCTAACTCAGCACAGAACAGAAAAAACTTTGGATTAATCAACAAGACTGATCAAATTTTGATGCACTTTGGTTGTTTAGGAAGCGGAACAAAAATGCATAAAAAATGAATCCCTTTAAATCCTATTGTAGCAGGGCGGTACTTTGTCAGGATCCAGGTCTAATATACAGCCAGTTCACTGAGTCAGCTGTGTTCTGGGCTTTAAGTTATCACCAGACCAAGGCTCTAGGCTCCCAGTTGGAGACAACTTCACCCTGCAGACAGGAGGTCTGGGCATGGGAGTCAGTAAGGCTTCACCTAGGAGAGAGAGGTGGGAGCCAGTGTAGCACGAGGCTACTTGCTGTACACATGGAGGTGCTGAGCGTCTGGTCTGTGGGAGATAGCCCAAGGCCCCAAAGTATAAGGCCTGAGCTGGAGAGCTGTGTTTACAAGCCAGGAGGGCTGAAAATTGCTTATTTCAGTAGCAGGACTGAAATACTGAATACATCTGCAAGTGAATCTTCTGTGTTTGTTTTGAATTTTCTTTTAAATAAAAGTGGGAAAAACCAGCCCTGAAATGGATAAAAGTGAGTGGTGGTGTCCTTAAAGCGCTACACTTGGAGTGAACCCCCGACACTATGTAACTCTTCACACTGCAGGTGCACTGCGCTTTAAAAAGCTCTGCATGCCGCATCTTCGGTGCAGTTTTTTAAAAGCACAATTCTAAGTCAATGTGAACCCATCAATGTGCATCAGTGTGAAAGGGCTTTTAAGCTGAACAAAAGCGCATGAAAAACTGTTTAGTGTGAAATGTTCCTAAAGACCCAAAGCTGAGCTCTAACCTTACCTTTATTATTGCACAGCTCTTCAGGCTTCTCTCCTGTAGTGAAATTAGTTACTCTTATTTCACTAATCATCATACAATTTTCATAGTGTACATTAAAAGTTGCAGGTGGAAGGGAATGAAAAATATAAGCAGTTTAAACTTCAGCTTTAATTAAATACATGTAGTGAGAACTGATAAACTAGAATCCAAAGATAACAAGGCTACAGCTGAGAATTACATTTAGAACTACAGACAGCAGAGCAAAAAATGAACAGGCTGATCCTAAGGGTCGGTTCACACTGAGGCAGCACGACTTGCAGCACGACTGCCTCAGGCGACCCAGGACACGACTCAGCGGCGACTTGCAAAACGACTTCTGTATAGAAGTCAATGCAAGTCGCCCCCAAAGTTGTACAGGAACCTTTTTCTAAGTCGGAGCGACTTGCGATTAGAACAGTTCCATTGTACAGAACGGGACGCTACTTGTCAGGTGGCTAGGTCGCCTGACAAATCGTCCCAGTGTGAACCGAGGCTCAGGGGGTTTTGGAACACCAAACTAATGAATGAATTAGCCTTGATTTGGAATCAAAAATGGGAATGCAAACATTGGATAGTCCAACTTCTCGGGCTACAGCTGTGACACATATAGTATACACCTGAACAATGTACATCAGAAAGCTTAAGGTAAGCAGTATAAAAATTCAAAGGGACCTGCAAATGTAAAGGAGGTCTGAGTCAAATCTCAGGAGGTTGTGATAATGGCTACAATAAATGGCTTATCATAGCTCAAAATGATCTATTATCACAGGTATATACAATACAATTAATTCAAATATCTGGGTAAATTATATTTAAGCTAAATTACAGTTTTCAAGTTATTTTATGTATATTTTTTCAACATTCATACAAACTACTGACAAGTTCTGATCTAATATTAAAAATAGCAGAATACAGGAAGGGTGAGACACTCTCCTTGTAAATAATCCTATCAGTATTCAAATACAGCCTAATTAAGAGATAAATATATTCAAATATGGTCTGGAAGGAAATAATTTGATTTCATTTAAATATATAATTTCAAGAAACCCATTAATAAATAGGCTGCAGGTTTTTATGACTTCAAGTTCATTGAGTCTTTAGAAAGATAAAAAATGGTGTTGCGCTGCTCACAAAAAAAATAAATAAAATAATCAGTAAATGACATACAGCTATCCTAACACATGCATCCAAACTAAATGCAAAAAAATGAAGTGATAAGGTATATACTTATAATATTGCATATACAGATAAAACGTAAGTAAAGTAAAGTAAATAAAGTACGATATCAATAAACACCAAACAGACGTAGTAACTCTTGTATAGTAATAGAATAGCAATGGTGATGTACAGTAAATAATCATCCAAATGATTAATAGAATGAAATCAAACTAACCACATACAAAAAAGTGAATATAATGCAAAAAAACTTCAATAAATACCCTGCTGCCCTGCTAGTATCTACATAGAGGTAATGAGTGAAAATAAGGGCAAATGAGTGAAAATAAGGGCAAATAAGAAAAAATCAACAGTTCATCAGAATACTCCATGAAGTAAGTCCAAAGGTGAATAAATAGTCCCAATTTTGCAGAGAATAAGGCTTCACATTTACACCCATGATCCTCCAATTTAGATCAGTGTGTTTCACCACCAGCCAGTATGCACAGTGGTGGTAGGGATAGAAGGTGCCAAAGTGACATTTGTTTCATTCTATGTGCCCAACGCTGGACAACTAACCTTCTAATCCTTACTCCTTACCCTAGTGCCTGATTTTTAGAGTATAGTAATCATAGGGGCGACTTCAACTTGATTTGAGTTTGGACAAATCTAAAGTTTTTGATTTTCAAATTTGACAGCCTTCTACATTTGGAACCAGATAGGCCAAAATTCTGCATAAATATGACCTTGTGGATGTTTGGAGAGAATTCAGTAGTTCTAAATGAGACTACACATTTTACTCCAATGTTCATTCCACATACTCTAGGATTGACCATATCTTTACCTACTCCCCCAGTGTTCCACTTTTTATGGTGACATTGAACAGTATTTACAAAAGTTTTTTGCACTTAATACTTATGAACAAATTGGATGGCACACTAGGCACCAACTTATCCAACTTGCATCACATTATAAAAAGCATTTGGAATTTCTTATTAAACAGAAAGAATCAGAGCTTACTAATCTGCTCAAGGAACATAACCTCCCCATTTAGATCTCACTAGATCAGACATGGGAATGATACGGCTAGATTAGAATTTAACATATGCCTCACGACCAAAGCTGAAAAACATTTGAGGTAGACAAATGCTAAATTATACTCTCAAGCGGACCATGTGGAACTTTACTGGCCAAAAATTTTAACACATTTCCTGTCATTTCTAAAATTAGGAGACTTGATGAGTCTTTCACCCAAAATCTCCAGAATGTAGGCTATAAGGTGTTTAATTCCTACTTTTCCAACTACTTTAAATAGAAAGGACTTTGGGAATTTTGTTTCACAATTACACATTCCTGTCCTGTCGAAGGCCTATAAAAATCTCATGGATAAAGACATCACTTCAGAAGAAGTTTCATTAGCCATTAAGAAAGCTGAATCTTCTAAAATTCCTAGGCCTAATGGCTTAACAGCCGCATGTTACAAACAATTTACCATGCATCTAGTACCCCACCTGGGTAAATATTTCAACCCCCAAAACCCAATAAGGATCCTAGTGTGATAGCTAACCATAGGCCCATAGCCTTAATCAATTGCAATCTCAAACTGCTTACTAAAATGTATGCAACTAGACTTAATGCCATTTTTGACCAATAGCTCTATATTGATCAGGTAGGTTTCATTCCAAATAGAGAGGCTTATGAACAGATAAGGAGAACAATTGACCTCATATCTATTCTTCAGTCTAACCGAGACCTAGAGAAGGGATGGTGTTATCGCTTGATCTTCAAAAGGCCTTCAACACAGTATTCTGAACATACTGTACCTTTTTCAAATTCTATCCAAGTGGAACTTTGGCTATAAATCTCTATATTTCATGTGAACTTTGTATAGCGCCCCTTTGGCTCAAATTATGATTAAAGGTTGTAAATCAGATCCTATAACTCAGTGCTTCTCAGTTCCAGTCCTCAACGTGCACCAACAGGTCATGCTTTCAGGCCTTCCATTATTTTGCACAGGTGATTTGAACAGTTTCGCTGCCTTAGTAATTACCACAGGCGTTTCATCTGAGGGAAATCCTGAAAACATGACCTGTTAGGAGTGGAATTTACAAACACTTCTATAACTAATAGGTCTGGCATGAGACAGGGTTTCCCCTTATTCCCCTTCCTTTTTTTAATGGTAATCGAAACGAGTGGACCCTAACATATTGGAAATATATAATGGAGACAAACACCAAAAATGTACATTATTCGCAGATGATTTGCTCCTTTTTATTACATTCCCACATTCCGTTCTCCAAAATCTCTCCAAACTTCTAACACAATTTGCCCTATCTCTGAGCTAAAAGTAAACCTGGAAGCCATGAACATCAATGGAAGGTGGAACATATGCAAATCCTAAAGCTTAATTCTTGTTTGTTTGGCAATTCCATTTCTTACCTTACTTGGGGGTCAAACTGAATCCGAATACAGCAACACTCTATGAATCAAGTTATTCCAATTTGAATACCAATTTGGGGGAGATGGTCTTCTAATTCCCTGTCGCAGATGGACATGATTGCATCTGTAAAAATTACCATCCTCCCTAAATTATTATACTATTTTTAATTTTGACAAGTGTTATTTGATTTGGCAGATCTTAAAGGAGAAGTACAGCCAAAACTCGTTTGGCTGTACTTCTCCTGTGTATCACAAGAGTGCAGTTCGTTCAGCACTCCTGTGACCCATTTTCAGCAGGCAACGGGCTAAAGCCCAGGCTCTGGCAAGATAGCGACAATGAAGTCGGGATCCACCCACATGCCTGGACCGGCACCCGGCTCAGCCTCTCAGCAAGCCGCTGAGAGCCTGAACCAGCCACTATTGCCCCTCCACAGCCTAGCGCTCCAGTAAGGGTGGGGGGGGTGGCAGAGCAGGAAGTGGTGACTGAGAGTCACCATCTCTCTGTTCAGGGAACTCTGAGAACTGAGCATTCAGCGCTCAGTTCTCAGTGTTAGAGCCAGCGGGGGGACAGTTGCAGCAACTGACCGAGGTAAGTATGATTCTGAAAAAAAAGAAAACTCCATACTTCTCTTTTAATAGATTCCAATCATGAGTATTACAATGTATATGGGGTAATAAGGGATGTAGGGATGTAGACTTGTCTGACGCATGTTATATACCCCCAAAGATTTGGGAAGATTGGGAGTTCCTTGGGAGTCAGTAATGCTACAAAGCAGCCTAACTGATTCATGCGACTCAAATATATTCTTATTGATATATAAAAAAATATTCTTATTATTCTTCATAATGCTGCTTTCTCACATCCCACCTGGCCTGCATCTTCATCAATGTAAATGTTGGCATGATAAGGGATTATATTATATTACATTTGACATTTTACTGACCATTAAGGAATTTGTAATGTGACATATTTTACTCAACAACTCAGAGATGCCACAGTCTGAACTGTTCCACTTACAACAAATCTCATTTTTTGAGCTTGCTTCAAAAAGCATCTAGTGATATTATGGTGATAACTGTAAATGAAAACAGATGTTTGCAGATAACTCGGCACAGAGGGGTGGCATCTCGGTTCTATGAAACACCGATAGCTACTCTTGCTAAATTATCCTATAGGCTGGCTTGGGAAAGGGATCTATAAACTGAGATTAGTGAGGATGAGTGGAGGGGCTGGACCCTCTAGCATTCATAAAGATATATTGAATGTTACACTTACAGAGGTGAGATTTAAAGTCTTATATCATTGGTAAAGGGTTCCTGACAGGCTAGCTAGGATATACCATGAATCTTCTTCCTTGTGCTTTAGAGGACCATGTTTCACACATGATGGACTCGCCCTAAGGTCAAGCGTTTTTGGTTGAGGATGCGCTAATTTAAGCTGTCACTATGATCAATATCCCCAAAAATGCTGGAACAGCTCTTTTAAATGAGCTGATAGATAATGTCCCCAAATGTATGCAGTCAGCAGTCACTGATCTTTTACATGTTCTTAGTTGCTAAAATTGCCATAGCTACAGCCTGGAAAAATTCCAGTGGTCAACCTGTCTATAGCCAAACATAAACTTACCTAAATAATGCTTAAAGTGGTTGTAAAGGCAGGAGGTTTTTTTACCCTAATGCATTCCCTGCATTAAAGTAAACAAGCTTTTGTATTCTGCTCCCCCGCAGCCTCACCCCCTAAATATTTACCTGAGCCTGATCTAAAGCCAAGACTGTGCCTGCAAGCAGCAATTGTACATGCAGGCTGCAGCAGGAGCCATTGCTGCTGTCAATCACAGCTGGAGAGGAGAGAGCAGTGGTCGGGGCTGAGGTGTCCTGTGTGTGTTGAAGGACACACAGAGCCCAGCTGGGGATCCAGCTCACATGAATGCCCCCATAGCAACCTATGGGTTGCCTATGGGGGCACTCGAAAGGGGGGAGGAGTCAGGAATGCCTGGAGGAGTCCTCAAAAAAGGAGGACTGGGGCTGCTCTGTGCAAAACCAGTGTTTGTTATTTGAAAAAAGAATCTTTTACAATCACTTTGATGAGAAAATTGTCAGCATACTACAGGATAAACAAAAGTGTTTTGAGAATGTTTGGACTCCCTCCTTGTCTGCATTATTTGCAAACTTCATCACTATGTCATTGATGGGTTTGCTGGGAAGATGGCCATTCTTAGGCAAGCTACACTTAACTCCTCCTTTCTTTCTTTCCTCATATTATGTTACATTTCCTTCTTTCTGGACAAATACTAGCATTGGATGTCCATATCATGTTTTTGTCTCCTGAATGAGGAACACTACTGTATGTTTTTTCGTATTGGTTACATAATGAAAGGAAAGGAGGGATTAGGTCCCTCGCAATGGATGTGGTGTTGGATGGATACATTTCTTTGTTATCCTTGTTTTTGATTTGTGTATCGTTCTATGTTGATTTTCTTGAGTTGCATTGTTACCATTGCTATTTCATTAACCTGCTGCTACAATCTACCAAACAGACTCCTCCTCTAACTTTACTTTTATGGAATACCTTTTCCTCCTGTTAATGATTTTTGGTGCATGTTATTTGTTTTAAATCTTTTTAAGTGTGCTGCATTCATTCAAATATTTCCTGGTGATCCATATTCAGCACCTCCTGGGGTGACAACTGTTTCCCAGTTGTGCTCCTGTGTTGTCACCTTGTCACATTCACACCTAGTGTAGACTGCTGGTTGGTGCGCCAATACAAATTTTACAGGCATAGTCCACTGGTATAATCATCAGGAAGCTGCTCCTGAACAGTAATGTGCAGCTGACACTGTGGCAAATGCATAGAGACAGGAAGTGGCTGAAAATGGTTGGAAGAGGTCAGTAGCGCTGAGATGCAAAAATGGTTAGGAAAAAGGTGAATATAATATTCAATTTTTAAAATGGCAGTTGTTAGTATACACGGTGCTTTAGCAAACTAAACGTCATTCAGTTAGGGTTTAGATCTATTTTTAAGCAGGTACTTGATCCCGACTAAAAACATACTGTAGGTAGCAAAAGATAATTCATAAATGTGAAGTTTATTATGTTGAAACTGCAACTATTGACAGTGCTACTAAAAAAAAAAAAAAACACAGAAACTCCCTAAGATTCACATGGGCAGCATTCCAACCACTAGTGGAGCATCCAGATGGCATTGATGCTGCATTTAAAGATAGAGGCATTATAGGAAGATTAAAAATAACTTGTAACTTATAAGATGTCAAAACTAGTGACATCAGTAGGCAGATATTGAGCAAATTTCGTCATAAATCACATCCGATCCTATTTCAGTGGCTTTATAAACAGCCCTGTGAGGTAAAATATCACTTGTTTGGAAGTCACGATGTCTAGCATTTGTTCAATATGTAATTGAATATCACTCCACAAGTAATTAATAACCATCATTGTTTACACATGCACTCAATCTTTTGTTCAAGGAGTCTGTCAGGAAAGGAAATTTATCTCACGGACAATCAGTTTCTTTCCCTTTTACTAGAGAGCTACAGAAAGCAAACATGTAATTGCTTTGACAGTTCCCCATTGACACTAATGTATACATTACAACTTAGAAAACAGCGCAATGTGTCCATGCAGCTGTATTGATGTATTTTGACCCCAGTCTGCAAGCAGAGACTCTATAATGATATGTCAACCAGTTTAGAAAGGACATCTTTAACTCCAGGGGCTCATATTGAGTGATGAGTCAATTCCACTAGCATGCACAGCTAGGATATTGCAGAAACTGAAAAAGCTTTTCAAAGTCCTAGCTTAGTATTCTTATGAATTAAGACTATTTAAACTCCTAATAGTGATTAAAAAAAAACACCCTTGCCCTATAAAATGCATAATATAGTAAAGGTCTAAAACAAATACTTATGCAGTGCACAAGATTACATTGAACACTTTATTAACAGTCACAGTTAACATTCAAAGACAAAGCAGCACAAAACCAAGCATATTTAAAATGATAGAAGGAATAAAATAAGTGCAATAACCCATAACAGCAAATCAAATTTCACTTTCACTGATCTGGCTCTAGTAAAATTAAATTTGATAGAACATAATGATAAAAAGAATGTTGCCTATCTTGAGACTTTTAGGCTCAAGTCTCCACTCAAAAGTAGTCAAAATTGGTACAGAAAAAGAGATCCAGGGACCCAATGAAAAAAAGTACCAAGCAATGGGAAATGTAAAAAAACTAACATTTTTAATTATTTGTATTAAAAATCTTATAATGTCTAAAAGTTATCCAAAGTGTTGTGTAAGTACACAAGAAAGTTACTGAGGTTTCAGTAAAAAAAAAAAAAAAAAAAAGTATAGATAAATTACATGCAAAGTAACATTTCTGATTATAAAATTAAATGGCTCCTTTGTGCGTTAGGAAAAAAACATATCATTCCTGCTAAAATAATATCCCACTTCAAGGAATTGCAATGCAAATCACCATATGTGGACAAGGCCATGTACAGTATACACATAGTAAAATTAGGATACAGTAGTACCTTGGATTAGGAACCTAATTCGTTCCAGAAGCATGCTTGTAATCCAAAGCACTTGTATATCAACGCGAGTTTCCCCATAGCAACCAGTGGAAACTCAGATAATTTGTTCCAGTGTCACTGCTAGTGTATGCAGTACTGCATGTGGCCAGAGATGGGGGGGCACCGGAGACACTCGGAGACCACTCGGAGATGCTCAGAGACACTCGGAGACGCTCGGAGATACTCGAGCAGCTCCAAGTGTCTCTGAGCATCACTGGCGCCCCCACACCTCTGGCCACATGCGGTACTGCACACCCAGAGGCTGGAATCCTGCTCATCTTGCGAGACAACGCTCGCAAATCGAGTCAGGATTAAAAAAAAAAAAAACAGCTTGTATTGCGAAGCGCTCGTAAACCGCATTACTCACAAGCCAAGGTATTACTTTACTCCATATATTAGAATTATTCAACAGTTCCTATATAATGAGGAAAGTTCCAGGCAGAGGTATTAAATAGCACCAGGTTTAACCACTTGCCGACCGCCTAACGTAGATATACGTCGGCAGAATGGCACGGGCAGGCAGAATCACGTACCTGTACGTGATCTGCCCCCCGGTGCCAGCGGCGGTCAGCATTTGACTGGGAGCGTTGGGAGGCGAGGGGGAGACCATCCGATCGTGGCCCCCCCTCGCGATCGCTCCCAGCCAATCGGAATCCTCCCCTGCCTGTGTGTAGTTTCACACAGGCAGAGGATGTGATGTCATCTCTCCTCGGCTTGGCAGTTTCCGTTCCAGCGCCGAGGAGAGAAGACATGTAAGTGCACAAAACACTACACACACACAGTAGAACATGCCAGGCACATAAAACACCCCGATCCCCCCCCCCCCGATCGCCCCCCAATCCCCCCCCGTCACAAACTGACACCAAGCAGTATTTTTTTTTTTTTTCTGATTACTGCATTGGTGTCAGTTTGTGACAGTTACAGTGTTAGGGCAGTGAGTGGTAGCCCCCTTTAGGTCTAGGGTACCCCCCTAACCCCCCCTAATAAAGTTTTAACCCCTTGATCACCCCCTGTCACCAGTGTCACTAAGCGATCATTTTTCTGATCGCTGTATTAGTGTCGCTGGTGACGCTAGTTAGGGAGGTAAATATTTAGGTTCGCCATCAGCGTTTTATAGCGTCAGGGACCCCCATATACTATCTAATAAATGTTTTAACCCCTTGATTGCCCCCTAGTTAACCCTTTCACCACTGATCACCGTATAAGTGTTACAGGTGACGCTGGTTAGTTCGTTTATTTTTATAGTGTCAGGGCACCCGCCGTTTATTACCGAATAAAGGTTTAGCCCCCTGATCGCCCGGCGGTGATATGCATCGCCCCCAGGCAGCGTCAGATTAGCGCCAGTACCGCTAACACCCACGCACGCAGCATAAGCCTCCCTTAGTGGTATAGTATCTGTACGGATCAATATCTGATCCGATCAGATCTATACTAGCGTCCCCAGCAGTTTAGGGTTCCCAAAAACGCAGTGTTAGCGGGATCAGCCCAGATACCCGCTAGCACCTGCGTTTTTCCCCTCCGTCCGGCCCAGCCCAGCCCACCCAAGTGCAGTATCGATCGATCACTGTCACTTACAAAACACTAAACAAATAACTGCAGCGTTCGCAGAGTCAGGCCTGATCCCTGCGATCGCTAACAGTTTTCTTGGTAGCGTTTTGGTGAACTGGCAAGCACCAGCCCCAGGCAGCGTCAGGTTAGCGCCAGTACCGCTAACACCCAAGCATGCACCGTACACCTCCCTTAGTGGTATAGTATCTGAACGGATCAATATCTGATCGGATCAGATCTATACTAGCGTCCCCAGCAGTTTAGGGTTCCCAAACACGCAGTGTTAGGGGGATCAGCCCAGATACCTGCTAGCACCTGCGTTTTGCCCCTCCGCCCGGCCCAGCCCAGCCTACCCAAGTGCAGTATCAATCGATCACTGTCACTTACAAAACACTAAACAAATAACTGCAGCGTTCGCAGAGTCAGGCCTGATCCCTGCGATCGCTAACAGTTTTCTTGGTAGCATTTTGGTGAACTGGCAAGCACCAGCCCCAGGCAGCGTCAGGTTAGCGCCAGTACCGCTAACACCCACGCACCATACACCTCCCTTAGAGGTATAGTATCTGAACGGATCAATATCTGATCCGATCAGATCTATACTAGCGTCCCCAGCAGTTTAGGGTTCCCACAAACGCAGTGTTAGCGGGATCAGCCCAGATACCTGCTAGCACCTGCGTTTTGCCCCTCCGCCCGGCCCAGCCCAGCCCAGCCCACCCAAGTGCAGTATCGATCGATCACTGACACTTACAAAACACTAAACACATAACTGCAGCGTTCGCAGAGTCAGGCCTGATCCCTGCGATCGCTAACAGTTTTTTTTATAGCGTTTTGGTGAACTGGCAAGCACCAGCGGCCTAGTACACCCCGGTCGTAGTCAAACCCGCACTGCAGTAACACTTGGTGACGTGGCGAGTCCCATAAGTGCAGTTCAAGCTGGTGAGGTGGCAAGCACAAGTAGTGTCCCGCTGCCACCAAAAAGACAAACACAGGCCCGTCGTGCCCATAATGCCCTTCCTGCTGCATTCGCCAATCCTAATTGGGAACCCACCACTTCTGCAGCGCCCGTACTTCCCCCATTCACATCCCCAACCAAATGCAGTCGGCTGCATGAGAGGCATTTTCTTTATGTCCTCCCGAGTACCCCTACCCAACGAACCCCCAAAAAAGATGTTGTGTCTGCAGCAAGCGCGGATATAGGCGTGACACCCGCTATTATTGTCTCTCCTGTCCTGACAATCCTGGTCTTTGCATTGGTGAATGTTTTGAACGCTACCATTCACTAGTTGAGTATTAGCGTAGGGTACAGCATTGCACAGACTAGGCACACTTTCACAGGGTCTCCCAAGATGCCATCGCATTTTGAGAGACCCGAACCTGGAACCGGTTACAGATATAAAAGTTAGTTACAAAAAAAAGTGTAAAAAAAAAAAAAAAAAAACACAAACAAAAATATAAAATAAAAAATAATAGTTGTCGTTTTATTGTTCTTTCTCTCTCTATTCTCTCTATTGTTCTGCTCTTTTTTACTGTATTCTATTCTGCAATGTTTTATTGTTATTATGTTTTATCATGTTTGCTTTTCAGGTATGCAATTTTTTATACTTTACCGTTTACTGTGCTTTATTGTTAACCATTTTTTTGTCTTCAGGTACGCCATTCACGACTTTGAGTGGTTATACCAGAATGATGCCTGCAGGTTTAGGTATCATCTTGGTATCATTCTTTTCAGCCAGCGGTCGGCTTTCATGTAAAAGCAATCCTAGTGGCTAATTAGCCTCTAGACTGCTTTTACAAGCAGTGGGAGGGAATGCCCCCCCCCCAACGTCTTCCGTGTTTTTCTCTGGCTCTCCTGTCTCAACAGGGAACCTGAGAATGCAGCCGGTGATTCAGCCAGCTGACCATAGAGCTGATCAGAGACCAGAGTGGCTCCAATCATCTCTATGGCCTAAGAAACTGGAAGCTACGAGCATTTTATGACTTAGATTTCGCCGGATGTAAACAGCGCCATTGGGAAATTGGGAAAGCATTTTATCACACCGATCTTGGTGTGGTCAGATGCTTTGAGGGCAGAGGAGAAATCTAGGGTCTAATAGACCCCAATTTTTTCAAAAAAGAGTACCTGTCACTACCTATTGCTATGATAGGGGATATTTACATTCCCTGAGATAACAATAAAAATGATTTAAAAAAAAAAAAAAATGAAAGGAACAGTTTTAAAATAAGATAAAAAAAAATAATAATAAAGAAAAAAAAAAAAAAAAAAAAAGCACCCCTGTCCCCCCTGCTCTCGCGCTAAGGCGAACGCAAGCGTCGGTCTGGCATCAAATGTAAACAGCAATTGCACCATGCATGTGAGGTATCACCGCGAACGTCAGATCGAGGGCAGTAATTTTAGCAGTAGACCTCCTCTGTAAATCTAAAGTGGTAACCTGTAAAGGCTTTTAAAGGCTTTTAAAAATGTATTTAGTTTGTCGCCACTGCACGTTTGTGCGCAATTTTAAAGCATGTCATGTTTGGTATCTATGTACTCGGCCTAAGATCATCTTTTTTATTTCATCAAACATTTGGGCAATATAGTGTGTTTTAGTGCATTAAAATTTAAAAAAGTGTGTTTTTTCCCCAAAAAATGCGTTTGAAAAATCGCTGCGCAAATACTGTGTGAAAAAAAAAAAATGAAACACCCACCATTTTAATCTGTAGGGCATTTGCTTTAAAAAAATATATAATGTTTGGGGGTTCAAAGTAATTTTCTTGCAAAAAAAAAATATTTTTTTATGTAATCAAAAAGTGTCAGAAAGGGCTTTGTCTTCAAGTGGTTAGAAGAGTGGGTGATGTGTGACATAAGCTTCTAAATGTTGTGCATAAAATGCCAGGACAGTTCAAAACCCCCCCAAATGACCCCATTTTGGAAAGTAGACACCCCAAGCTATTTGCTGAGAGGCATGTCGAGTCCATGGAATATTTTATATTGTGACACAAGTTGCGGGAAAGAGACAATTTTTTATTTTTTTTATTTTTTTTTGCGCAAAGTTGTCACTAAATGATATATTGCTCAAACATGCCATGGGAATATGGGAAATTACACCCCAAAATGCATTCTGTTGCTTCTCCTGAGTACGGGGATACCACATGTGTGAGACTTTTTGGGAGCCTAGCCGCGTACGGGACCCCAAAAACCAAGCACCGCCTTCAGGCTTTCTAAGGCCGTAAATTTTTGATTTCACTCTTCACTGCCTATCACAGTTTTGGAGGCCATGGAATGCCCAGGTAGCAAAAAACCCCCCCAAATGACCCCATTTTGGAAAGTAGACACCCCAAGCTATTTGATGAGAGGTATAGTGAGTATTTTGCAGACCTCACTTTTTGTCACAAAGTTTTGAAAATTGAAAAAAGAAAAAAAAAAAAGTTTTTTCTCGTCTTTCTTTATTTGCAAAAACAAATGAGAGCTGCAAAATACTCACCATGCCTCTCAGCAAATAGCTTGGGGTGTCTACTTTCCAAAATGGGGTCATTTGGGGGGGGTTTGTGCCACCTGGGCATTCCATGGCCTCCGAAACTGTGATAGGCAGTGAAGAGTGAAATCAAAAATTTACACCCTTAGAAAACCTGAAGGCGGTGATTGGTTTTCGGAGCCCCGTACGCGGCTAGGCTCCCAAAAAGTCCCACACATGTGGTATCCCCGTACTCAGGAGAAGTAGCTAAATGTATTTTGGGGTGCAATTCCACATATGCCCATGGCCTGTGTGAGCAATATATCATTTAGTGACAACTTTGTGCAAAAAAAAAAAAAAAAAAATTTGTCACTTTTCCGCAACTTGTGTCAAAATATAAAACATTCCATGGACTCAACATGCCTCAAAGCAAATAGCTTGGGGTGTCTACTTTCCAAAATGGGGTCATTTGGGGGGGTTTTATGCCATCTGGGCATTTTATGGCCTTCAAAACTGTGATAGGTAGTGAGGAGTAAAATAAAAAATGTACGCCCTTAGAAATCCTGAAGGCAGTGATTGGTTTTCGTGGCCCCGTACGCGGCTAGGCTCCCAAAAAGTCCCACACATGTGGTATCCCCATACTCAGGAGAAGCAGCTAAATGTATTTTGGGGTGCAATTCCACATATGCCCATGGCCTGTGTGAGCAATATATCATTTAGTGACAACTTTTTGTAATTTTGTTTTTTTTTTTTGTCATTATTCAATCACTTGGGACAAAAAAAATGAATATTCAATGGGCTCAACATGCCTCTCAGCAATTTCCTTGGGGTGTCTACTTTCCAAAATGGGGTCATTTGTGGGGGTTTTGTACTGCCCTGCCATTTTAGCACCTCAAGAAATGACATAGGCAGTCATAAATTAAAGGCTGTGTAAATTCCAGAAAATGTACCCTAGTTTGTAGGCGCTATAACTTTTGCGCAAACCAATAAATATACACTTATTGACATTTTTTTTACCAAAGACATGTGGCCGAATACATTTTGGCCTAAATGTATGACTAAAATTGAGTTTATTGGATTTTTTTTAGAACAAAAAGTAGAAAATATCATTTTTTTTCAAAATTTTCGGTCTTTTTCCGTGTATAGCGCAAAAAATAAAAACGGCAGAGGTGATCAAATACCATCAAAAGAAAGCTCTATTTGTGGGAAGAAAAGGACGCAAATTTCGTTTGGGTACAGCATTGCATGACCGCGCAATTAGCAGTTAAAGCGACGCAGTGCCGAATTGTAAAAAGTGCTCTGGTCAGGAAGGGGGTAAAACCTTCCGGGGCTGAAGTGGTTAAATCATAAATAAGTACCAGTGCCCTTACATGTAGAACTTTTAGGCTGCAGAATGGATCCTGATTTCAAAATGGTAGGTGTAGACATATCACATAAAATGGAAACATCAATTAATGTCATAGGCGGGAACACAAGCAAACAGTGGACATTGATGCATTGATACAGATAGTGCGTATGATTGTTCAAGTAATTCCTTTACTCTCACACAGGGATGAGAGATCCACACTACAAAGCTTGAATATTTTATTTATAGCAATATAAACAGAAGGAAATTTCCATAGCACGTGTTAATCAGGAAAAGGTTTTTATACAAATAAGTAAGTTCCAGGCTTCAACAATGAATAGAACCTGGCTTGAATCATAAAAAGTGCAAGTATCCTGATATATAGAGTTTTAAAATGGATCCTGCTAACAAATATAAAAGATGTTCCACAAAAAATGTAAAAATATAAAATATCCTATACATCAGTGCGTACCAAGCTGCTGCTACCCTTATACACAGTGTAAATTGTTATAATGTATGCCACAATATAGCTGCCCTAGGTACAGCGTACCAACTTTTATAAAGTCAGTGTACCAATATGCCTTTGCAAAGGTATAAACAAAGATATAAATAAACATATAATTAAAGCATATGTACACAATTCATAACATGCTCATAATGAGTGTCCATGTGTTCATGTAATATCATGCAATAGTTAGCACTTCAATAAAGCATTTAAGCATTAAGCCTGTAAACACAATTTATGAAGTAATAATACGTCTTCATAAATACATGTAGTATCATGCAGTGCTTCATTGCATTCTTCAACAAATCACAATCTTCTGCAGAATCAAACCACCCTTGTGCCACCACCAATAACACAAGCTGCTTACCTGATCATCATGACCCTCTAGTGAACTGTGGGTCATGTAGCACCTTTCCACTTTTAAGTGAGGGGATCCCCAGACCAGAATATTACACTCCTCCAAAGGTGTGAGAGTCTGTGGAATCAAACTACGCTTGTGCCACCAGCAATAAAACAAGCTGATTACTGGATCACCATGACCCTCTAGTGTATTGTGGGTCATGTAGCACGTTTCCCCTTTTAAGAGAGGGGACCCCGATCCAGAATCTCCAACTCCACCAAAAACACAAGCTGCTTACCAAATCACCATGACCCTCTAGTGTACTTTGGGTCATGTAGCACTTCTACCCTTTTAAGTGAGGGGACCCCGAACCAGAATCTCCCACTCCTCCAAAGGTGTAAGAGTCTGTGGAATCAAACTACTCTGTGCCACCACCAATAACACAAGCTGCATATTGGATCAATCCTCCAGTGTACTGTGGCGTGGCATCTTGTCATACTGCTGACAACTTCGGGGGGGGGCTTAACGACAAAATGCTGTATCAGGGTGGGCCAGCAGGAAGTGACATTATCCTGCAGTCATAAACCCTAAGGCGAGGTAGAACTGTATAGGAAGTAAAGCTCATGCTGCAGGTAAGCAGTGGCGGCAGAGCTGTTGCTTTACATGACATAGTGCTGTAACCTGGGTGCAAGGAAATGCACAGTACAATGTTAGTGTGAATCCTGCACAGCCATTCACTGGGAAGCTGAGTGCACTGCTGTTTCTCCTGCCCCCAGCTCTTACGCAGCTGAGAACAGAGATTATGTGATCACTTATAAAGAAGGTATTTATATTTTTTTATTATGTATGTTATGTTTGCTTTTAATTTCTATGTTAAATTGAATGGGTTGTCTGACAAGGTAAGGGACCACGTATACTTTAATTGAAGCTAGGGATGAGCCCAATGTTTGAGTCGAACGTAAGAAGCCATGGGGAAGCCTCCGTGGCATCAGAGGGGGCGGGGTCACCCAGTTACGTCACCGGGTGGCCCCGCCCTCAGTTATATAAGAGCTGTCACAGAGAAGATGCATCAGTCGACAGGAGCCTCCCATGGAGGTGGATTTGTTGCAGCTTTTTTTTTTCTTCTTTTTTGGTCCGTCGGGCGGCGTGAACTTACATCGTGGGACATTTTTATTTTTTTATTTTTTAATAAAGGACTTGTCCCAAGCTGTCGCTTGTCTTTTTTACCATTTTGACACTTTTTTTGTGAAATAGTAGGGGTACTTGTACCCTGTTACTAATTCACACAGGGGGGGCGGGATATGGGGGTCCCAGGGGGGGCTTCCAGATTTTGATAAGCCCCCCACCAGCAGACCCCCACAACCACTGGGTAAGGGTTGTGGGGATGAGGCCCTTGTCCCCATCAACATGGGAACAAGGTGCTTTGGGGGGCTACCCCAAAGCACCCTCCCCATGTTGAGGGCATGTGGCCTGGTATAGTTCAGGAGGGGGGGCGCTCTCTCATCCCCCCTCTTTTCCTGCGGCCTGCCAGGTTGCGTGCTCGGATAAGGGTCTGGTATGGATTTTGGGGGTGACCCATACACCATTTTTTTTTTTAATTTTGGCATAGGGTTCCCCTTAAAATCCATAGAGTATTTATAGTGTCATTATTAGTGTTGGGTGAATGCTTCGGCCTGAGCACCCGACACCTGAATTTGCAGGGTGTTCAGCAGGTGTTCGCCCCCCCCCCCAGGCAGATTAAGGGGACCCCCAGGCACTGTATTTAAAGGAAGTTTTCATTTTTATTGTTGCACTTTAAAGACTAGGTCCAGCCTGGGTGAAAAAAATTAAAAGTCAGCAGCTACAAATACTGCAGCTGCTGACTTTTAATATGAGGGCACTTACCTGTCCAGGGAGCCCGTGATGTTGGCACCCTAACCGATCTTCAGATCGACTCCCGGTGCTGCTGCCGTCATTCCTGGTAAGGGAACCCGGCAGTGAAACCTTTCAGCTTTACAGCTGATTCCCTAGTGCGCATGTGCGAAGCACACTGCACTTTCTAATTGGCCTGGCGGCGGGGGAAGGAGGAGGGGGCCGAACTTCCGAGAGATCGGCCCGCGGCCCCGTGTCCGGAAGTGGGGAAGGGGACCAGTCAAAAACAGGTCCCCGTCCCCCCGAAAGGTGCCAAATGTGGCACCAGATGGGGGGGTGTATAAGCAAATGTTCCACTTTTGGGGGAGGAGAGGCAGTACCAGGGCAGTACCCTTTTATGGCAAATTACTTACGTTTAACCCTTCAAAATGGGCACTTTTGAGTTTTCCTGCTCAGCTCCCATAGACTTCAATGGGTTTTGCCTTTTGCATTAGAACTTTTCCCATGTTCGGGAGTTCTGCTGCAAACCAAACAGGGGGGTGTTCAGGCCCATCTCTAGTCATTATAAACAGGACAAATCGCAGAAAGTAATTAAAGACTGAGAAGTTATAATCTACCTTAGTTCCTAGACTAAAGAAAAAAAATGAGTTTTTCCTAATTCCTAACAGACACCTGCCTCTATTATACCTTGTTCACATAATCATTATACCACTAAACCACACTGGTTTAACCACAGCTATTAAACCATGACCACTTTAGCAACACCCATTTTAGCATTGTGAAAGCCCCCCCGTTTGGATTGATTAAAGAGAGAACCCTAGGACCCCTTTCACACTGAGGTGGTTTTCAGGCTTTTAGCACTAGAAATAGTCTCTAAATAATGCCTGAAAACTGCCACCCATTCATTTCAGTGTGTCTTTTCACACAGGGGTGGTGCGCTTGCAGAACGTTAGTCCGACAAGTAGCATCTTTGGGGTGGGTTGGGAGCGGTGTATACAGTGCTCCCAAAACGCCCTGCCCATTGAAATGAGTGGGCAGCGCTTCCAAAGCGCCTGAAAAGCGATTTGGAAGTGCCGCAACACGGGTACTTTTAACCCCTTCTTTAGGGTTAAAGGCACCCCGCTAGTGGCCAGAAAGCGCCGCTTAAACATCGTTAGAGCGCCGCTAAAACGAGTGGCACTTTAGCGCTAACATGTCCGCGGCTCAGTGTGAAAGAGCTCTAATATAAATGTATTTCTTCACCCTCTAACATTTTTTTTTACAAAGATTCATTGGACTTGTGCAGCAACATATTCATGAATCACTGTACATTTAGCATGCATAGAGATAATATGGTTAGAGAATTCATTATACACTGGCATTTTAAACAATATATTACTAGTTAGCATGCAGCCTTAGTTTCTAAATGCAAGTAGTTGCCAGGTAGTGACATTTGTGAGATAAATTACAGACCACAACAATCTCTCATTGTAATAGCATCCGCAAAATATATAGCCACAGAATTAGATCAGAAATGTGAAAGATTGTCAGTGTAAGATACAGCTTCTTTTATTTTTGTCTTCTGTCATCTGTTTTAGCTGAACACAATGAAAACTCTACCTTCTAGATCAGTAAATAGTGCTCAAAAAGAGTATGTTCCCCCTCTATCAGGTAAAGGTAGAGTTGCATTAGGAACATCTTTAAGAGTGCATTTACACCTGCGAATGCACCCTGCCTCCCATTAGATGTGAGAACCCCGGGCGGGGGGGCAATTAGCTGCGAGAGGTAGCCCCATTGAAAGCAATGGGAGACTGCTGGCTCCTGCAGCTAACCACAGCCACACATGTAATGTGTGATGTCATTTTCAGGTGTAATATGGCTTTTATGCTCTGTCTTTTCACTGTCAGCTGACGCCATTATAACTTCCTCAAGGTATCTGTTCATTGGAGGGAATACTTCTGCACCACAGGTGGGGGCAATCTGTTCCACTTTTGTAGATACATCCCCACAGGTGAGGGTGTTTTCTGGATCATTTTGGATCCTATATATATACACATTCATTGGGGCACTCATTCATTGCAAACTTTGCCGGTGGAGAGGTGGATATGTACCTACCACAATACCAGAATATGTACCGTATATACTCGAGTATAAGCCGAGTTTTTCAGCACTTTTTTTGTGCTGAAAGTGCCCCCCTCGGCTTATAATTGAGTCAAGCACTTTTCTGCAGCAAAGGACATTTTATGAACCGACTTTGGGGCCCTGTGTCTCGGGGCCACTTGTGCTAGGAACCCCAAATTTGGTGTGCAAAACCAGTGGAACTAGCACTACAACATATCCAAAGCTGTAGAAAAGTGCTTGACATTTTCTGAACCGACTTTGGAGCCCCGTATCTCGGCGCCACTTGGTGCTAGGAAATATTGTAGTGCTAGTTCCACTGGGTTTGCAAACCAAATTTGGGGTTCCTAGCACCAAGTGGCCCCGAAATACATGGCCCCAAAGTCGGTCAACTGTGTCCACCTGCAGCAATGTCATTTCGGGACCCTTTGGGTCCAGAGACCCCAAATTTTGGCTGCAGCTAGGGGGCATCTAGGAACCTTTAACTACCGAGTTTGAAGTTCAGGGGACCTATGGCTGCAAATGGGCACAGTGAGGCATGCAAATGGGCACAGTGAGGCTGCAAATGGGCATTGTTGACCCTCTTTTCCACTTACAGTAGCTGCACATTTCTCACCCTAGGCTTATACTCGAGCTAATAAGTTTTCCCAGTTTGTGGTAAAATTAGGTGCCTCGGCTTATATTTGGGTCGGCTTATACTCAAGTATATACAGTAAGTTATACCTGAGAATTTTTTATATACTTTATCTATCTAATACCATCTTTAGTGACCCAATATTTGGATCACTGATACATATACTGTTTGGTATGTATATATTTTTTTCCCTCTCATTTATACAAACATCTATCCATTTATCCTCCAAGATGATTATCACAGAGATGCCTGGTTTTCTTGGTATTTTGGATTTATCTCCTCTGTCTTAAATAGATATTGGGATTCACATCGTTCGGCGTATAGTGCTATACACTGGATATTTATTCCCTCCTTTTGGATATTTATGTTTACTTCTGCCTTAATAGGTAAGAGATAAATATGTAGCTTAGTTACTAATATCCTCTATATGGGATCACACCCTGCCTTTAATATATCTTACGGGTCTTCCAGGTCCAGACTATGTCCTATGGGCCGGTAGACAAAACATCTGAGACAGATCCTGTATTCCTCTCCTCTGTTGTTTTGATGATTTATGATATGATCACTGAGGGTAATCTATAGCTGTAATTATATCTGATAATATGTTTATTGTGTATAATTGTATTTACTTGTGTTTTTTTTTGTGTTCTTTTCTATAGTAAGAAACTCTGTATATAACACACTTGCAATATATGTATGGTCCTGAAGACCAGTTACAAGTACATGCATCCATCAGATTTACATATTTTTTAATTTATCGCAAATTTTTATTCTGCATAGATAATCCTCGTTTAACAACGTACCCGTTTAAGGACTCCTCGGACTTACGACCGGCTCTCCCCACTCTAACGTAACATATATACATCATTGTATTGTACAGTACAGTACAGAATTTTCATTTTTGTTCTGAACTTATGCAAATTAAAACAATGTTATTGAGCTGGAGTTTAGTGTTTAGACCTTTCTATTACAATACAGTACAGTAGTTAAGAATGCTTAAAATATTTATTTCTTGTGATTCCTCATTTATCGACCTGGTTGCTGGAACGGAACCTGGGCGTTAAGCGAGGTGTACCTGTAATGTGTTTATGATAATGTTTTATGTGTAATAACATTGATATAGATTTTTATTCTGACTTTGTTCTCATTTGGCAGATTTAAAGTCCTACTACTTTTGTTTTCAAAAATACTATATTCATTTATGGGATGATGCTAATGTGAACTCGAGATTGGATTTTATGACATGCCCTCTACCTTACAACTTTCTAGCCACACATGTAATCTCTCATGCAGCGATCACATGCAAGTGATCAGCCCTAAACTAATTTCAGAAACTCCTGCTGGTGTTCTCACATCTAATCGGAGGTAGGGTGCATTCACAGGTGTCATTAATGCACCCAAAAACCATACTGGTGCATAAATCTTGTACTACTAGAGAAGCAACTGTTTGTTGACATTTATTTAATTAGCGATACAAAGATTTTATTGCTGTGCTGTAGATGAGAAGACTTTCAATGAGTAGTTAAAGCAGAACTCCAGCCTATTGAACATTAAAAAAACAATTTTTGCTGCAAAACTCATGATCAGACCAGAGTTGTTCACCACATTGCCTCTCCTCCACCACGGGATGAACAGTGGTGGCCAATATCATTTATTTCACTTTTCAGCCCATTTTTTTGCAACAATAAGCACTGCCTCCTATAGCCGCAGG
This sequence comes from Aquarana catesbeiana, assembly GCF_042186555.1. NCBI lineage: Eukaryota > Metazoa > Chordata > Amphibia > Anura > Ranidae > Aquarana > Aquarana catesbeiana. Next base: position 370,274,989 of record NC_133325.1, read on the forward strand.
ACAAGAGGAGGAAAGAACCATGACATCATCAGACTGGATAGGAGACTCCTGGGAGAAAGGCGCATATGTATATTTTTCATGTATGTGGGGGGGAAATCTTAACACTTGACCTTAAATCTCTCATTAGTAAAGAGAAAATGCCAGTATAGCATTAGCCTAAGGCTGGGGGTTCATGAGCAATGATATTCTCATTCTATTGAAAGAATTAACTTCTTGTTGGCAAACACATCATTTATTGTACATGAAAGTCTTGTTTTACCAATAAAAACATTGTCATCAAATGGTAAAATCTCTAAGTGGTAAAATCCTAAAATTTCCTGTGAGAACAACATTATTAATTTCACCTGGATGTGAAGATAATCGAAAAACATGGACTGTGGGGCCATTCTAAGCTAGAGATGAGCACAATTTATCTATCCAAACTAAAAGGTGCATGTATTATAATTTTAGAGGAAACATGGTCTGGGGCGATTCTGTCATATACTGAGAAATCACTGCATACTTCCTTCTGAATTAAAATGTGCAATATCAATTATGAACAATATAGTAGAGAGTAAAAAGACCAGAAGGCTAATAAAATACCAGATGCTTGCAAATCGATCAGAACTAATCTCTTATTTCTCAGTTGAGAAAGTGATGCAAAATTATAAAAAAAAAAATCATTTGCATAAAGTCCTTTGTGTAAGTTAAAATCTAAAAAGCTCACTCTGATACTTAGCTAGAAGACATTGTAGTTTCCTTATTCTGTAAGAATGTTCATTAGCCACATGAGATAAGAAAAGGTAAGCGTTTTTAGCATGAAGTTAAGATACATTTCTCAAATGGAAAGCTAAATTAGTAAACAAAGTAAGATAAAAAAAAACAAAGGTCTAATAAACATTTTTGAGGTAAAATGCTTTAATTCCTTTAATAATCTATTAACGATAATAATAGTGCAGTTTACAGACAAGCACTGCAAAATGCAACTCATATCTGCAAAATGCGAAAATGCAAAATGAGAAGAGGAGATTAAGGGGGGATATGATCAACATGTATATCAATACATAAGGGGTCCATATAGTCAACCTGTTGTTGAGTCATTCACTTTAAGGTCATCACAGAGGACAAGGAGGCACTGGTTACGTCTAGAGGAAAAGAGATTTCATCTCCAAATAGGAAAAGGCTTCTTCACAGTAAGAGCTGCGAAAATGTGGAATAGACTCCCTCAAGAGCTAGTTCTGTCCAATATAACTGTATACTAACATTTTATAAGTAAAGTTGATCCAGGGAACATACAATTGCCTCTTGGGGGATCAGGAAGGATTTTTTTCCCCTACTGGAGCAAATTGGATGATTTCCGTTTTCTTTTGCCTACCTCTGGATCAAAAAATGTATTTTTTTTGTTTTCCCCTTTTTATTGGTTGAACTAGATCAGGGGTGCCCAACCAGTGGCCGGGGGGCCACATGTGGCCTGCAGAGCCCTCTGATCTTGCCTGCGACCTCTTGCCCTGGGATGGTGGGTTGCTTACCCTCTATCCCAGAGCATCAGTGTTATAAATGAAGCCGGCGGTAGAGGAAACAAGCCCCTCCGGTAAGCAGCATAAGCTGTTGCTTCCTTTATAGTGCCAGCTCCTGTCACAGGTGAAGTGATACCAAATGCATTCTGCCTGGAACAGCAACAGTCTGCGATACCTGAATGGAAGACTGTTATTAAATGTAAGTTTATTTCTAAAATCAGAGTGTATATATGGGCATATCTGTTCTGCAGTGGTTACTCAGTCGCTTTCAAACTGATCCGCAGGTGCAGCTCAGTGCACCTGCGGGTTACCTAGACCGAGCCATAGACTTCTGTTATTATCTGCGGGTTTGATGTGATTTCAGAAAGTGCATCACACCTGCAGGATATAATAGAAACCTATGGCAAAGTGCAGCTAACCCGCAGGAAAGCCACAGATGCACTGCGTTGCACCCGTGTGGGTAAACTGCAGCGCATCACTGTGAAAGCAGCCTTAGGCCCCTTACACGATCAGTCTGACCCAACTGGACCCTCCAATCACCTCTATGGAGTGGCAGATGTAAACATACTTCAACAGATGTAAACATAAACATAATGCATTCCAGCCTACCTCCATTTCAATCTGCTAAAAAAAAAAAAACAGAAGGGGATCTGTCCCCTTCCGTCTGGGCAGATCAGAGGGCCCATAGAGTAGAGTGGGCTGCGTCCGTGTCTGCTCTGCATATGCAGACTGGACACAGACCTGTCATCTACCTGCTCCATTCAATGTGGCCCATGACCGGTTACCAAGTCGCTTAAAGAGAAACTGCAGTCTGCTTACATAATTTGTAATAAAAACATCTTTGCCATTCTGAAGCTTTCCTCTGACCACCTTTTATATATACTGTGATTCTGTACTTTACAAATATGCTGCAGAAATTTTCCTTCACTAAGTCTGGCTTCAGCCATTTTAACTGTGGGCAGCTGAAGCTGCTGTCTGTTCCTGGATTTACACAGAGGCACACCTCCATCTCTGAAGCCCTGCAGCTTTCATTGGCCCTCTTATGACTTATCCCCCTTCCTTCCTGGCAAACTCTCACGAGAGTGAGAGAGAGCTGTGCATGATGTCATAAGCCTAGGCTAATGACCAGACAAGAAAGAGGAAGTGGGCTGTATAAGGTATTTACTGGCAGAAAAAAAAATGTTTTACTATCCAATGTTAGAACAACAAGGGCAGAAGATTTAATAGATGGAAAGATGAGAAAATTACTGAAGGTCCGTTTTAAGTGGCCCTCACTCTTCAAAAGGTTTGGATTACTGAACTAGATGGACCTGTGTCTTTCTTTAACCAGACTAACTATGTAACTATGTAACAATTAGGTTTACTGTAGTAAGGAAAGTAAATGTTTCCTTCCCATTACTTTATTTGCTATAATTTACTTTCTTATCAGGGCTTGTTCACACCCCAAAGCAAGTTGCATGATAATGCATGGCAATGCACTGTATATGTTGCTCAGCATCACAATTTATTGTAAGTGGTACTCCAAAGCACCTGCACTATAGCACACAACAACATGTAACCACTGATTTATAAGATGAGTAGAATATGTTCCCTTTAAAAGTGACATTTTACATATCTTGGTAAATGAGGTGAAGCAAAGAGAAAAATTACTTTGCAAGAGGAAAATGTATTTAGCTTAGTGAATAATTTTTATCTTGCTTGCACTTTATTGGCTATTCTTGGCAAAGTGAGTTTTCACTGTGTTCATTCACTAAGATAAATGAACATGCTCTAGCAATTCTGAAAATTCATGTAAGACCTATTTTTTTTGTGTGTTGACATTAGGAAAGGGCCGAATGACCCCCAGTTCGGTTCGCACCAAAACTTTCAAACATCGCATATCGAATAAAGAACTCCATTGAAGTCTTTGGGACCCGAACGTGAAAAACCAAAAGTGCCCATTTTAAAATCTTATATGCAAATTATTGGGCATACAGTGGTTATCGGGGGCCAGGTACTGCCCTGGAGGACATGTATCAATGACAAAAAAGTTTGTAAAAAACATCATTTTTAAATGAGCAGTGATTTATTGATGCTAAAAGTGAAAGTATAAAAATGAAATTCCATTTAATATAGTGCCTGGGGGGTTCCCATAGTCTACCTGTAAAGTGGCACATCTGTACTATGTATAGAAGCTACTGCACAAATAATTGCATTTATAAAGCCATAAAATTACATTTTCCCTGCAAGCTTTCTTTATTTTGTAAGCAACGGCTTGCGAAGCCAGTCTGAATGATGAGGTCATAATGTAGTGCACCAGGAACAAGAATAGAGTTTTTTTGGATAAATTCTGGTGTCTCTTCCACAGACTTCGAATAGACGTAACAGGGGTGGAAAAAATTGTATTTGGGTGTAGGTGGTGCCTTCACACCATAACCCTATTGAGGTACTCTTGATGAAAGCAAGAATTGGCCTTGCTGTCAAAAATCTTAATGATATGCACATGTCAAACAGGTGCAGAAAAATTGGTCTTCGGGTATCGTTGGTGCCTTCACACGGTAACCTTATAAAGTTGCTCTTGATGAAAGCAAGAATTGGCATTGCTGTCAAAAATTGCAATGATATGCACTTGTCAAACAGGTGTGGAAAAATTGGTCTTTGGGTTTTGTTAGCGCCTTCACACCATAACCCTATAGAGGTGCTCTTGATAAAAGCAAGAAATGGCCTTGCTGCCAAATTAAAATGATATGCACCTGTCAAACAAAACAAACAAGATTGGTCTTTCTTTGGATGTTAATTGTGCCCAGGAAACCTACACCAAAAAAATTCTTCCAGATGAAATCAACACGAACAACATTAGGCAGCCTAGACGTCCTGCAGAGATTCCACATCCCAAAAACACTTAATCAGTGACATCGGCATCAGGGGCTTCATAGCTGCTTGTAATTCAGGACTGATTCATTTTGATAAATGTCAGACGGTCCACCGAGTCTGTGAACAGACACATTCTATTATCAGTAACAAAACCTCCAGCAGCACTGAATGCCCCTTTGGCAAGCAGGCTGGATGCAGGGCAGACCAGCAGCTCAACTGCATGCTAGGAAAGTTCTGGCCAGTGGTCTATTCTCATGACCCAGTAAGCCAGTGGATTGTCGACTGGTAAGCTCTCCATCTCCATTTTCGTCCCTAGATAACCGTCCACCATGTGATGCAGACGCTGCCAATGGGATGTGGAAGCTGTCAGCCCTGGGCGGCGAGGCCTAAAAAAATAGTGAAATGCATTACTTAGGTGGCCACCTCCTCCACTGCTTCTCTCTTGACCAACAGAAGCCTCAAAACTACTTTTTCCATGACACTGTAACCTTTGAGAGTCGAGAAAAGCATTAGATAAAGGTGTCCTCAAGAGATTTCATCTTCTGCATTCCCTGTGGGGACAGGATGAGACTTTCCCCTTGTAACAGTGGTCAAGAAGGGTTGCAAACAAATAGTGAGCCTTCTCCTTTATGGCACATATTCTTGGGTCCTTTCGCAGGCTTTGAAGCATGAAAGAGTCCATGCACCGCAAACTTGTGGAGGAATGAGAAGCAGACTCCTCGAGGTCACTGAGGATTATAGTATCTGGAACTGCCTCCTCCAAGCCACGTACTACTCCCAAGGGTTCTGCAGATGGAAAACCATCTCTTACTGTTTGATGTATGTCACTGTTTCAATGCCTCCAAAACTGCCAGAATCCTCCTCCTTCTCCTCCTCCTTCCTCTCTTCTTGTATGTTCTGTGGTATAGGAACAATGGTGTCTGCATAAAGTGGGCCTTGAGAGGAAGGGAAGTCCTCCTCTTCCTCCCGCTGCTCTGCCTCAAGTGCCCTGTCCATAATGCCACACAGAGTCTGCTCCAGCAGGAACACAACAGGTATTGTGTCACTGATGCATGCATTTTCACGGCTCACCATCCTTGTGGTGTGTATGACCGTCTGAAATGGCTACAGACTCTTCTGGCCTGCTTTAGCAGATCTTCCAACCCTGGGTACCCATTTAGGAAACGTTGCACCATCAAATTGAGGACATGTGCCAAGCATGGCACATGTGTCAACTTTACCTGTCTAAGGGCGGACAGGAGGTTTGTGCCACTCTCACACACCACCATTCCTGGCTCCAGCTGGCATGGTGTGAACCACCTCTGGGTCTGCTCCTGCAGAGCTGCAAGAATCTCTGCTCCGGTGTGGTTCCTGTCCCCTAGACACACCAGCTGAAGCACAGCATGGCACCTATTAGCCAGACACATTGAATTGCCCTTTGAAAGCTTAGGGGGTACTGTGTGAATGAAATATATCATCCCTGACCATACTTGCTGGACCACGTGTCAGCAGTAACATGGACTTTGTGGCTTTGTGGCTGAATGCCTTGCCCAACGATGCCACGACATTGCTTTCCACGTGATGGTACAGAGCTGGAATGGCCTTACAGGAAAAAAAATAGTGACTGGGAATCTGCCATTGTGGTGCAGCACATTCAGAAAATTCACAGAAGGGGGCAGAATCCACCAGATGGAAAGGTGGAAGTTGTAGAGCCAGCAGCTTTGACAATCTTGCATTTAGACACTGGGCATGTGGGTGGCAGTGACTGTATTTTTTTTTCCCGCTGCAGCAGATGGGGCAGAGAAATTTGCCAGGTATTGTCTATAGCTGGTGGTGTGCTGCTGGCAAATGTGCTGCAAGGACCTGGGACACCCTGCGCTATACCATTATCCCTGACAGTGGAGGCTGCTGAGAGGTCATGAGGTATAGCGGGGGCAGACTGAGATGAGTAAGAAGGAGGCACAGATTTGAGCCCCTTTTGTGTGGCTTTCAGGTGCACTTGCTAATAGGCTGAGTGTTGGAAGGTTAAATGTCTTGTCAAGCATGTGGTACCCAAATGGCTGGTGTTTTTTGCCACGCTTGATGTGCTTGAGACAAAGTTTGCAAATTGCAACAGTGCGATCAGCTGCACATGTGCTAAAAAATGCCCAGACAGCTGAGCTGTGGGAAGTGGGCTGGGAGATAACAGCCCCACAATGTGAAGGAATAGGGTAGCTGCTTTCTACTCTTCCATGATGGCTGCCTCGTTGGGGTTGTGCCTCACCCTCACTTTCCTCCTCTGCTTTATCTGGCACCCAAGTCGCTTCAGTGACATCATCATCATCATCTCCTTCATCTTCATTACCACTGGAGACAACTTGGCAATACGTTGCATCTGGAGGAACATGACTGCCAATTTGTTTACCAGTGTTCTCCCCTCTCTGTAGGCTTATATTCCTGCCTTCCTCAACCTCAGAATCAACATCTGAATCAATTAATGGCTGTGCATCATCAAGGAGCAAGTGGCTGATGCTGTGTTCAAGTAACTCAGCTGACTCCTCCATGCCTGATGCTGGGGCTATGGCAGGAATAGCTGCGGACAAGGAGGCAGGTTTAGCCACTTTGGCAGCTGCAGTGGACTGTGCACCAGTCTCTACTTAGGTGATGGTGGATGAGGAGGATGAGGATGGTTTAGTAAGCCAGTCCACCACCTCCTCTGCATGCTGTGGCTGGATAGCACAGGCAACATCACTAAATAGAAGAAATCATGCCCTGCCTGAGTACTGACCACATCCAACTTTGCCTGTGGACACATACTCTGCTGTCCCCCTCACAGTGCCATGGGAACGTTTGCCTCTCCTTGTTGTCCTCCCAGACATGATTGGGGGGGTGCTTATTGTAATATAGATGTGGAAATGTGTACGTGGATGCACTATAATCAATGGAAAGTGGTGTGTGGTGCACTTTAACTTGAGTACTCACTACTACACAGGCACACTCCACTGATACACTATATTATACTGCAGTAAAACTGCACTGACGCACTGCAATATATTGCGTCAAGCATGCACTAGCGCAAAGAAATGTACTGTGTTAAATGAAAGGTAATGCACTGCAATATACGGTGTTAAACTTGCAGTAACGCACTGAAATATACTGCGTTAAGCGTGCACTAATGCAGAGAAATGTACTGCATTAAACAGCGCGTAACACACTGAAATATACTACAATAAACTTGCAGTAACGCACTGAAGTGTACTGCATTAAACGGAACGTAATGCACTGAAATATACAGCGTTAAACTTGCAGTAATGGAATTAAATATACCATGTTAAACAGTCACTACACTCACACTGAACTATCCCTACATTCACACTAATGTAAAGATAAATGGTGGTCACACTACACTCACACTGACTGAACTATCCCTACATTCACACTAATGTAAAGATGAATGGTCGCACTACATTCACACTGAACTATCCCTAGATGTACATTAAAATGATATTCTACACTGACAACAGAATCAGAATAGCACACTAACTGTCTAGTAGCACTAAACAGAGCGCTGTTCTAGCTTCACGCCGATATCACACTGAAAATGGCCATTATTGAAAGAATACTTTTATAGTGTGAGGCAGGACTAACAGCAATGAGACATGATTGGATAGAGTCATCATGACTGCATCATGGCTCTGACAGTGCTCTGTGCCCTGATTGGGCAAAGCTTTCATTGCTTCAGCCAATCAGGGCTTTCAATGCACTATGCGGCAGCGCAGTGCATTGTGGTCATTCGGCGGGCCGAACGGTCAAACACCCTGATAATTTCGTTGTTGTGCTAACAGCCAATGTTTGGCCCAAGCATGAGTTCATCCCTGGTTGATATGTGTTAGCGTTTCAAAATGAATGGGCTGCCTAATGCAATATGGCTTAATGCACCACAATAATTATGTTGTGATGTAAATGGGCACTAGCATTGGAAAAAAATATATTCATTAGACTGTCAGATTTAAAATAAAGAATTTTAAGACATTACTGAAAACTATAACAAGTGGTCATATTTTTCTAATTTTGTTTGTGAAACAGATTAATATTGCACTATGTTTGTATGTCAGTCACTTACCATCCATGTCAAGACGTTGCATAATGATGGCTAACTCAACTTCACTAGGCATGTAACCCAACGATCGCATTGCCATGCCAAGCTCTTGTTTTGAAATAAAACCATTCCCATCTCGATCCAACACGTGGAACGCTTCCCGAATTTCTGTTGTAAAAAAGATTGGAGCAGTTTACAGGGTGCACATTTTTGCACTAGGAGTTGAAATGAGGATGAAGAAAGATGATGCACAAAAAATCTTTAACCATTGAACAAGAGGGAAGAATTGATGGTCAGATTTGCAAAACAACTAGATGAACATGTTTTGCGAGCATTCTTTTTCTTCATTCTAATAATTTTCTTGTGTATGGCAGTAGCTTATTTATATTATTATAGAGGATATACTGTAGACCTCCTCCTGGTTCACACCTATGCGTTTTTTGGTGATTTTTGCAGAAACGCACAGTCAATTTAACATGGTTTCCTATGGGACACATTAACATCTATGCTTTTTTCAGGCACTGCGTTTTTGAAAAAGGTCAGGGACCTTTTAAAATGCAAAATAATGCAGTTTTGGTTCAATAGACTTCAATTGAGACACCACAGAAAGGTATGTAGTGCTTTTTGATGCATTTTTTGATGTGTTTTTAATGCACAACAACAAATTGGGAAAAAAAGCCAGCAAAACGCATGAAAAAAGCATGTGCAAAAACACACCGCAAAAAGAAATGCAGAAACAGATCAAAAGCAAACTGCATAGGTGGAAACCAGGCCTAAGGATTCACAACTGTACTGACAATTGTCCACTAGAATGTTAAGGGTATTTTTCTGATTTGATGTGCTTGCTTGTATGTATTGTCTTCATAACAGAGTGACGCCTATGACTGAATAAAGAAAATGCCTCTATAACTATTCTACCAGTTTCTACCACCATGAAAGCTTTGTAGGCATAAGTATAACAAAAGAAAATTACCAAAAAGAAAAAAGGAAAATATGAGAGGTAAACTGCACACAAAATATTAGAAAAACAACACCTTTAATAAATTAAAATAAATTATCTTAAAAAATAAAAGTATTTCATTGAGCATAGATAAAAAAAAACTGTTATAAATTATTGTTTAGGGGTTCAATTGTAAGACTGCTTGAGATAGCTGGAAATCAAATACATATTTTATGGAACAAGTACTTGAAATAGTCTGATTAACGAAATACAAGTCATTTATTTGGCATCTTTATTTATAAAATTCCCAGTGTTTAGCGACATTAGTTATCCATGGGTACGCATAATTTATGGTTATTATTTACGGTATATTCTTACCCTATTGCTTTTTAATGTCCATGTAAAAATTTGTCTTCTAGCAGGAGTTAATAAATTGCGAAGGCATTTAATTTATAATACCAAAAGAGCTTGGGAAGAGCAAATAACAGCAATTATCAATACAAACTAACTGGCATTCTACACATTCTGTATATAGGGCAAAGCACCTAAAACAATTTCCTCAAACACTCTGAAGCTAATTTATGAGAAGTGGGCTTCCAAGAGCATGTATTGTTGTCCTTATCATCCAATCAGAATCCTTGTTTTATTTTAAACTCTGGACTGTAAAAAAATGTCAGTTGGAAGCTGTACAGTATGTTGCTAGGCACAGAAAGAAATGTTAAACTCATATACATGTCTGTTTATCTGCTGAAATCACAGTATTATTATCATGACAATTATCCTTAATGACAACATTGTTTTTAACATAGCTGTTAGTCTGCTTATTCTTTTGAAAATGTCCCCTGCTTGGTTAAAAAACGTAGGCTCTCCTTGCAGAATTCCAATTGTGTTCCCAGCCCAACCAGAAAATATAATTGCACCAGTGTTCAGTGGGTGATGACATGGATGTAAGGGTTTAAAATAAATTCCTCTAATAAAAGCAGCCTTTCTTCTTCTGGTCCTGTTTTAAAATACAAGGATAAACCTCTGTGCCAAAAGCATTAACAAAAATAAGCAGAAATAGAAACTTATTGGCTCATTTATAAAACAGCGATATGACCATGTTACAGTCATACCAGTAAGAAGGTCAACTGCAGATCAAATCAGAGCCATAGTGGGGATGATTTACTAAAACTGCAGAGTATAAAATCTGGTTTAGCTCTGCATAGAAACCAATCAGCTTCCAGGTTTTTATGAAAAAGACTAATTGAACAAGCTGATGTCAGAAGCTGATTGGCTGCCATGCACAACTCCACCACATTTTGCACTCTCCAGTTTTAGTATATCAACCCCCGGAGAGTCCCTTTTGCCCACACTCATTCTGGGTGCACATCAAACTTGTTGCTAGAAGTATGTACACAATATAATGGATCACTGCATTCCAACTAAGTTGAGTTTCTCTATTAATGACAATCTATGACAGGCACCACTAAATGGTGGATCGCGGTCTGGATTTGGACCAAGTAATAGTCACTATCTTTCCCCTCCTTCTTCCAGACCTGCCTTTTTTAAGGTAGGAATGAAATCACTGCTGTGAAAGGGAAAGTGGGGGGGGGGGTTAAGGATACTGCTATACAAAGAGGGTAGGGGTTAGGACACTGCTATAAATGGAGGGGAGGGTAAGTAAACTGCTAAAAATGGGCAGTTGAGGACACTGCTGTAAAGGGGGGGGCTGAGGACCTTCATTAAGCGGGGGGGGGGGGTTGAGGACATTGCTATAAATAAGGGGCAAGCATACTACCATAAGTGGGGGCTGAGGACACTGCTATGAAGTGGGGCTAAGTAGGTGTGGGACACTGACATGAAGGGGGAACTGTGACATAAAGGGAGGGACTGTGACATGGAGGAAACTGTGATGTAAAGGTAAACTTTGATGTAAAGGGGGGGCTGAGGACCCTGATGTAAAGGTTGAACTGTGACATGGGGGGGGGGGACTGAGAACACTGACATAAAGGGGGGACTGGGATCTGCAGGAAGAACTGAAGACTGTGATGTGCATGGGGGACTGAGGGCTCTGATGTAAGAAGGGGATAAAAAAATTAAATGTGGGGATGTGTGATGTATACATCTTAGTCATCAGACAAACATGCGATTTGGACCTCTGCTTTACTGACCAGACCTCCATGAATTTTATATGAATACCCTGATCTATAAAGTAGGTACAATAGGAAAAGAGAGTCACTAACGCATTTCACACTAACAAGACTGAATCCTCGAAGTGTAGAATTACTATTTAACCACATACTCCTCGTTCCTCACAAGATTTGGATTATGTATAATGACAATAATCAGGAAGTCCTGGTCTCATAAAACTTAGGGCCGGTGCAAGGATTTTTGTCTACACAGGCGAAGCTGCATTTTGGTGCCCCTCACCTTCCTCTGCCACCCCCCTCCCCTCTCCTCTACAATGTTAACCCCCTTTTCCCATTGTCTACAGCCTTGCTGGTACCTCTGCCATGTTGCACTCATAATGTGATGCTATGCCACAAGCGAGAGTCTCACAGACACATATAAACTCCAGCACAATCATTAAAAAAAAAAAGGAATAAAGAAAAGCTTCCATTGCATATGGTTTTGCACACTGAAAATCTACAAAAAGCTAACACTTTATCTAAGTCTACCTTAAAGAAGACCTTCATTAAAATAGTCAGAGACTGCTTAATGACCTCAACTGTTAAGGCAATAAATACTTTGAGAAGTATATAATGTACAGTATTGTGCAGGAGTGTGTACGGAAGAGCGCAGGGGTCATGATGCAGTCAGTGTTGGGTTTAGGATACATAACACAGGTTGCAGGGGTCTAGGGTGTGTATTGCAAATTGTTCAAGGATCAGGAATATGTAACATACAGAAGGCTGTAGTCAGTGCTGGGTTTAGAAATACATGACACACAGAGGGGACAGGAGTGTGTAATGCACAGTGTAGTGATAAGGCAAGTGCAAAATTCCCCCTCCCCAACTTCACCCTTTCAGCAAAAATCCCATCTCCCTCCCCTCCAAAAAGAAAACCACCACAAATTCGTATGTTTCCCCCTCCCAGTACAAATCCTCCCTCCCCCTCCCAAAACAAATCCCCCCTCCCAGCACAAATCTTCTTCCCTCTTTTTTGGCACAAGTCCTCCACCCTCCCCAAATCCCCAGTTCCAGTACAATCCCTTCTTCTTCCCAATCCTAGCACTTACCCTCACACCCCTCAATTACCCCTCCCAAGACAAATCCTCTTCTCCTTCCAGCACAAATCCTCCTCCCCACCCCAATACCCCTCTCAGAATAAATTCTTTTCTTCCCCCCCCCCCCCCGAATCCTCCCTCCCAGCACAACCCCCCCATTCCAGTACAAATCCTCCCCTACCCAATTCCCCCTCTCCGAATCCTCCCAGCATAAATCCTCTCTCCCCCCAATCCCCATTCCCAGCAGAACAAATCCCCCCAAATGTATTTTCCCAGCAACCCCCCCCCCAATCCTTCTAGAACAGATCTTCCTCCCAATGTAAATCTTCTCCTCATTTCTAGCACAAATCCTCTCCCCCAAATCCCCCTTTCTAGCACAAATCTTCTTCCACCCCCTAAATCCCCCTTTCCAACACAAATCCTCATACCAGCACAAATACATCATCCCCAATCCCCATCCTCCCATCCCCAATCCCAGCAAAAACCCTTTACCCCCTCTTCATATGCCCCCAGGACAAATTCCCCCCTCCCCCCCAAATCCCCTTTCCCAGCAAAAATCTTCTCCCAACCTATAGCACAGATCATTTCCCATAAGCCCTCCATTCAAACACAACCCCCCCCCCCCCCGGTCAAATCCTTGTTCCCTTAAATTCACCATGGCAGCACAAGTCCCCTCCCCAGTTCTGCCATAAATCCTTCCCAAATACCCTCTCCTAGTAGAACCCTCCCCCCAAACACAAATACCCCCCCTTCTAATACAAATCAATCGACAATACTTCCCAACTGTCCAACTTTTTGTGGGACCTTCCTTAGATGTGAACAGAATCCCTAAAATCTGGACTAAGGGCCAGTTCACACCAGCATGCAGTACATGAAACCTGCGTTCCATGTGGAATGCACATGGTTTAAATGCGGTTTCTCGCACCACATTTAAAACACACTGCAGTTGTGATCTGCAGTGGGTGTAAATGTTAACTTCATGACACCACAAATGCAGGTCCCAAATATAATACGTTTACCTGCATTGGTACCATCTGGTTTCTGTGCGTCTTATAACTCTTGGTGCAGTTCCGCACAATTTCAGCCTATTCAAATGAATGGGCTGAAATTGTACAGCTCCTGGAACACATAAAAATCGCACAGGAACGCACCGTGTGTTCCTTTGTGATTCATTGTGTGAACCCGCCCTGAGTTCTGGAGCCCAGTGATGGAAAAAGTTCCGCTACCTGACTCCACTAGTGTGAGCACCTGGGGCGATTGGCCTGCATCTCTAGTGGGGTTCCCAGGGTCCCGGATGCCATGATGGTCCCCTGTGTAGCAGCCAGCATCTCTTTGAATCAGGGGTGGGTACTGTATGGTATGTGCTATTGGGTACTTTAAGATTTCATATCCAATACTCCTTCTAGCACAAGTCCTCTGTGCTCCTAAAACACCCCCTAACACATGCAGTATGCGCTCACCCATCCCCCCCAACCCACTAATCAGTGCAAATATTCAGTTATGTCACCCCCCCCCGCACAAGTGTCATCTAGATATACCCTCTATATATATCTGCATGCTAGCTGTAGTGTGTGTAAAAATTACAGACTTCAGATGAGCGGCACAGCGGCGTCTGTCCTCCCCGCTGCTCCTCCTCCTGCCTGTGTACACAGAAGATATCAGAGTGGAGGAGTAGAAGGAAGGGCGGGTTCATTGGCATTGTCTGTATTGCCAGTGTGAAAGGCAGCCAGTGGGGATCGATGCCATAGAGAGCTGAGAATAGCATGGGACAGCAAACACACTGCACAAGCTGCTGGGCGGGTGCGCAAACATAACGTGCCTCTCCTGGGCAAGTCATTGCTCGAGCAGGATTTAGCCTGCATTTACTGGCAAGCAAGGTCCTGATTATTCCAGGAGGTATGATTTACCACTCTCCCCATCCTGGCGCCCTCAGGCGGCTGCCTGGGCTGCCTTATGGTTGTGCTGGCCCTGATAAAACTATTACACTGCAACACTCAATACAAAAATATAACTGTCAAACATTAATCCTATATACAATCTAAATCATATTATACTCACTGCAACAAGATTCAAATAAATAATGCAAGAAAGTATAGCAAAAAAAAGAAAGCAAGGACAGACATAAAAAGTTAATAATTTATCTACAAAAGAGGGCAAAGCATAACTGTTACCCCTGTAGGGATATAAATTTGATTTATAACAAAAGCAAAACATTATTTATATGCAGGAGAGAAGTACATATGCATTCATAAAAAGGTGTAACGTCCCTTTCATAATTCAGACCCTCTGGGATCCTTGTATGCATACTAAAAATCCAATAAACCTCTCTCGTGAATAGTTACAGAAAAATATCTTCATCTCTTTAAAAGAATTTAACTCTCTCTATCCCCTGAATATTCAAGGTAAATGTATGGCCATCATGTCAGATAAAATAATTCTGACTGATCTTAGAAGTGCCTTAAACTGATGTCAAACTGATGCCATTGATACAAGCCAAAGCCCAATGACACAGGCAATAAAGCACAACAATGTGCTGTGTTTTTTTTAGTGCAAGTGTTTTTAGTTTAATACATTAATACCTTCATGACGGAGGGTAAAACAAATCCCAACACCTGAACACAGTTTTGCAACCTTGTCATGTGTTAGGAAAACTGTACTTATCATCACAACTACCTACCTTTTTAGGTGCATTATACACTGTGTTTTTTCAGGACAAATTGAGCTTTTACTTGGTGGCAAATGGTAATGGATATTTCCCGATGTTTTTATTATCAAAGAAAAACTGGCACAAGATAGTAAAAAAAATATATATTTTTTTTAAATCTAGCTGTATATTTCTTGCTATTACCATAACCTAACAGCAAAGAACAACCCAAAATAAAATCTAACAAAATATAGGTGTCTTGCGAGCCACAGATGGACTAATGCCTCTAAGGAGTAAACTATTTAAGCTGCAAGCACTGAACCACGTTTCATTGCGTGTGGATAGATAAAAAATATATAATAAATGTGCCCGCGCTAGTATAGTGTCACATATAAAATATATAAAAAATATTTTCACATATAAAACACATGTAATGTGATAAATAAAACCATACAGGTAAAATATAATGCAAATAACTATAAATGATAAACCACCAAGTGCATATAAAGGTGCAGTTGTGGTAGTAACTAATAAAAGTGCAACGTGCTAAAAATATAAATATCAAAACACTTTCCAGTGACAAATGAGTGTATATCCCAATTAATAAATACAAATCACAAAAAACGTGAATAAATAGTGTCCATAAAATGAATAAACATCATGCTTCTTCTGATGGGTGTATAAATCACAACACGTGAAAACTGTGCTCTCCCATGACACCCCACATGTGCTTGCGCTCACCTTCAGTCCTGTGACACAGTAATTAAACGGTGTCAAAATAAGCATTGGGGCCACTCCTAGGCTCACTCAGGATACAATGATGCAAAGACACTCCTCCCAGGTGAAACTGCTAGGCTCACTCAGGTTACAATGGTGCAAAAACACTCCTCTCAGGTAAAACCAAGATCCAAAATCATAGAAAAAACAAACAGAGGGACTCCATAGTGCAATATAGCCAGGACAGTCTGGTGCACTCTAGCACCCATCCAATGTGAGTACCCTCTTGGAGGGCTTATTCTTTAATAAATGTCCTGGCTATATTGCACTATGGAGTCCCTCTGTTTGTTTTTTCTATGATTTTGGATCTTGGTTTTACCTGAGAGGAGTGTTTTTGCACCATTGTAACCTGAGTTAACCGGGGAAGTGCCTTTGTAAACAAGACATTTCCCCATTCTGGCTTGTGACATGACAGAGATCACTTCTCTCTGTCATCAGGAGCAGCGATCGCTGTCATGTGACTTGAAGCCCATCCAACCCCACAGTTAGAATCACTCCCTAGGACACACTTAACTCCTTCATCACCCCCTAGTGGTTAACCCCCTCACTGCCAGTGTAATTTACACAGTAATCAATGCGTTTTTATAGCACTGATTGCTATATAAATGACAATGGTCCCAAAACAGTGTCAAAAGTGTCTGATGTGTCTACCATAATGTCGCAGTCCCGATAAAAATCGCAGATCGCCGCCATTACTAATAAAAAAAATTTTTAAATGCCATTAAATTATCCCCTCATTTGTAGACACTATAACTTTTGCGCAAACCAATCAATATACGCTTATTGCGATTTCTTCCTTTTTTTTTTTATACCAAGTACATCAAGTGTGATCAATTTTTTATGATTTGCACCATAGCTTGTAGACTCTCTAACTTTCACAAAGACCAAATAATATCCACTAATTTGGCTTATTTTTACCAAAGATATGTAGCAGTATAAATTGTAGCCAAAATTTATGAATAAAAATTAATAATTTGCTAAATGTTATCACAGAAACTAAGAAAAATGCGTTTTTTTTCAAAATTTTCGGTCTTTTTTCATTTATAGCGCAAAAAATAAAAAACCCAGAGGTGATCAAATACCACCAAAAGAAAGCTCTATTTGTATGAAAAAAAGGACAAAAAATTCATTTGGGTACAGTATTACATGACTGAGTAATTGTCATTCAAAGTGTGAGAGCTCCGAAAGCTGAAAATTGGTCTGGGTAGAAGGGGGGTTTAAGTGCCCAGTAGGCAAGTGGTTAATATGTGTACAAAAAAAAAAATCCAAAAAGGCTCTGGCAGCAAAAGGGTTACGAAAGATGTTCGGTGCACCGCTTGCTTCTGCCAAAGTGTGTCATTTTTTTTTACACTACATTATATACGATTATGAGTGTATAATTACATCCAAATGCATTTAGGAACAATGCAGATGTGCACAATATATAAATGATTTTATATTGACGTGATGGCACTGTGACAGTCTGTACTGTAGTAATATGATAGGAGTTTTTTGTATGCGTTAGCCGTGTTTAATGGTCTCTTGTAATATGGTGGTGGTCTTTTTAGATTCTCGTTAACACTGTGGAAGGGTCTTATGGTCTCTGGTTACTTGTCAATAATCTCTACATTCTCTTTTAAAGCTGAACTCCAAGCAGATATAAAAGGTGCAAATGAATGCAGCTCTGTAATCATTAATGTAAAAATGTAACTTTTAAATGCAAGCACCTGAATTTGACTTGGTACCATTTTCTTGAAGTCCCAATACAGCAAATATCAGAGAGGAGGAGAGAAATAAAGCAGAAGCAGAGGTTCAGTTGTGCAAGAGAAAATGAAACTGCAGCAGGGGTGTAACTACCACCATAGCGACCCATGCGGGCGCTATGGGGCCCACAGCCTAGTGGGGCCCAGTGAGGATAAGAGCACCGCCGGCACAGTCTCCCAGCCAGGGGAAGAGAGAGGAAAGGAAGAGGCGAGCTGTCCGTATCAGCAGAGAGCTGAATTGCCCGATGTAAGAGCTTTCATTAGAACTTCCAGTGTTCCCGGGGCTCACGTCACATAGCTCCACCTTTTGGCCCGGTGCCTTTGATAGACAGAACGCCGATCCAATGCGGGACATGTGACGTCATCAAAGGCATTGGGCCAAGAGGTGGGGCTATGTGACGATGAGCCCCGGGAAGACAGGAAATTCAAATGAAAGCTATTACAGCGGGCAATCCCGCTCTCTGCTGATCCGGGTGGCTTGCCTCTTCCTCTGCATAGGTGGGGCTGTATGGGGCACAGGTCACACTGTATGGGGCACAGGTCACGCTGTATTGGGCACAGGTCACGCTGTATTGGGCACAGGTCACGCTGCATTGGGCACAGGTCACGCTTTATGTGGCACAGGTCACGCTGCATTGACACTAGGGCAGCTGTGGGGGGCTGTTTGCAGGGGGTGCCCATACAACATTTTGCTATGGGGCCCTGCTATTTCTAGTTACGCCCCTGAACTGCAGTATAGAAAGATCAGGTCCCCTTCCCTGCTAGACAGGGCTGTGCTGTGTGGCAAAGCTGTGTAAATTTTAGGACTGAATGGACAGAAATATAAATACTTTGGCAGGTAAAGCACCTCTCATATGTGTATTTAACTGTTTGCTTGGAGTATAGCAAATTAAAAAAATAATAATAATATAGCATATACAATTGTGACACAAGCCATATTGCAGTTGGAGTTATTAAACATTACTGTTCCTTCTCAATCTACAACAATTACATTTTCTGTAAAATTCTATGTAATATGGCAACCTGGTGGCCTTTGGTACACAGTTAGTGTATGGAATGCCCTCCCCCCCAATGTATTTTCCTGCTTGTGTGATTGGCTCACTAATTTTCTCAAAAGTCAGATTTTAGGCATCCTCTGCAACAAAAAAATCAGTTTTGGTGAGATACTTCTAAAGAGTTAATGACTTTTAAGGGAATGCCGACATTGCAACTTTCCTTATTAGAACACTACAAGGGCATCAGCTGATTAATAATGAAAAAGTCACTCCTTCATATTCACTCTGTACACAACAAACAGCTTTTTCTTCAGAACAAAACAGGTAGGAATCTGTGACAAAATCCTTGTATCCTTGTAATATACACTGATCATCCAGAGGAGATTTACTTTTTTCTCAACTAAAGTGGAGTTACTCTTTAAACACATGTTGCCTTTATGTTCTTTCACATTTCCAATACAGCCACTAAATAAACAAGTGTAAGGCTGACCTCAGGTCAGCCTGTATTTGTAGGAGGAGTCAGGCTGCATAAAGCCTGCCCTCCTTTGCCTCCTCACTTGTGGTCGTAGGCTCTCGTGTCGTGTGCGTCATTTCCGGTGCTACATATCTGACATCACTTCCGGGTTTTCGTCTCGGCTAGAAAGATGTGCAGCTGCAAGGGGGGCTCTAAGTCTCCCCACTTTCACTGGCAGGATACAGGTTTGGTCAGGGGGGTCCACGGGCAGGCGGCCACCCCCATCTGGACTATCCCGGGGATCTACTCCCTTTGGACTCCAGTAATGGAGCATTTCATGACATATATACAGTGAGCATATGTTTGTAGTTAAAGAGGAGTTCCACCCAGGGGCTCCATTAAAAAAAAAAAAAAAAATAAAAGTCAGCAGCTACAAATACTGCAGCTGCTGACTTTTAATTGGACACTTACCTGTCGCTGGGTCCAGCGATGCGGTGGATCGAAGCCCCGCTCGTCCCCTCCCCTCCGCTCGTCGGCGCCGGCATTTCAACTGTGGGCGCCGGGCTGTGGCTTCACAGCCTGGCACCCACTGCGCATGCGCGAGCGGCGCCGCGTGCCGTGATTGTCCGCTCAATCCCCTGGGACCTGTAATAGGTCCCAGAAAAAATATCCAAATGTTTTTTTTGGGGTTTTTTTTAGAATTTTTCAGGTATTTTTGTTTTTTTGGGTGGAACCCCACCTTAAGCATGCCCTTCTCTGCAGAATGTGAACGTTTGGCAGGCTCCAGTGTATCTGTATTCCAGTGAGTTTCAGACAGGCTGCAAGATCACTGTTACTAGGTTTACATCCCTAATATTTTCTCTATAAGGCACTCGTAAAAAGTAATCCCATGATGTGTACAGACTGTGAGCATTGCACTGCATTAGTTTTTTTTTTTTTTTTCTGGTGTTGGGGTCCGCTGTCACCACTGGCTGGTCATGTACCTGTGGGGAAGTTCAGGGATGCCTTGGTTATGTTGCAGCATAGGTATGTATGGACAGGGTCTCCTCCTGAGCTCCACGTGGTGGGTCTCCCCCCCTTCTGTGCTCTACGTGGTGGTCCCCCCCCTGAGCTCCACATCGTCAATAGTGTGGGTTTTCAGGGGTTAATTCAGGCTGTGGACTTGACATGACACTTGCTCGTCGATCATCTCATTATGTTCTTTGGGGGTCCTTGGCAAATTACGGTTCTCATGCAAATTTACGCTCTCATGCAAATTACGGTTTCTCATGCAATTTACGGTTTCTCATACAATTTACGGTTTCTCGTGCAATTATGGTTTCTCATGCAATTAACGGTTTCTCATGCAATTTGTCGCTTCTCATGCCTATTCACGTTTTTCTTACGTTTCCCATGCTTCTCACGTTTCCCATGTTTCTCACGTTTCCCATGTTTCTTACGTTTCCCATGTTTTTCACGTTTTCCCATGTTTCTTACGTTTCCCATGTCTCTCACATTTCCCATGTTTCTCACGTTTTCCTATGTTTCTCACATTTTCCCATGTTTCTTACGTTTTCCCATGTCTCTGACGTTTTCCCATGTTTCTTACGTTTTCCCATGTTTCTTATGTTTTCCCATGTTTCTCATGTTTTCCCATGTTTTCTCACGTTTCCCGTCATATGCCTTTTTCATGTCATTGCCTTTTGTTTGCTGCATTTCCGTTAGCTAGTGCTCACACCCAGGGTCTGTCACCTCTACAGATCCATAAGGACTGAGGTTTTGCTTTTAATTGATTGTTGTCCCACAATCTTCTCACCTGTTTTCCATACGTCATACGTGCACGTTCACTATTACACCTTTATTACTACCCACCACAGTCTGTGGGTACCTTAGCCCTGAGTGTTCGTTTTTAATTTCTGGTCTTGGCACTGCAGGTTGCTTGGGCTCGCTTACTGCATACAGTAGGGTGGTGTTGTCATTAGATTCACATTCTTGCGCTGCTGGTCTTGTCATTTCTGCTCCCATATCCTCATTCTTGTCAGGTACCAGGCGTGTTCTTATGTCATGGGCTGGTTGTCTGTAATGTTCTCTGGTTGCTTTCACACAGTCCATGTTCTTCCACTGCAGGTACCCATCACGTCAATGGGTTTAACAGATTGAGGTGATCCTTTTAATTGGCTTGTTTGGTGGCAAGTCTCCTCATCTGTTCTTATGCTGCTTACATATTTCGTACAAACTCACGTTTCTCATGCAATTTACGTTGCTCATGCAATTTATGTTTCTCATGCAATTTACTTTTCCTATACAATTTACGTTTCCCATGCAATTTATGTTTCTCATGCAATTT
Organism: Aquarana catesbeiana; assembly: GCF_042186555.1. NCBI lineage: Eukaryota > Metazoa > Chordata > Amphibia > Anura > Ranidae > Aquarana > Aquarana catesbeiana. The sequence continues at coordinate 370,296,481 of NC_133325.1, forward strand.
ACGTTTCTCATGCAATTTACTTTTCCTATACAATTTACGTTTCCCATGCAATTTACGTTTCCCATGCAATTTACGTTTCCCATGCAATTTAAGTTTCTCATGCAATTTACATTATTCATGCAAATCATTGTTTCTATGCCAACTCACGTTTTCATGTTTCTCTCGTTCTCAGGTTTCTCAGGTTTTCCCATGTTACTCTCGTTTCTCATGTTTCTCTCTTTTCTCACATTGTTCATTAATTCACGTTCTTGTGCAACCGGCGTTTCTTATGCAGTTTGCGTTTTTCTTGCAGCCTCGGTTCTCATGCTGCTCACGTTTTCGTCAGGTCGCTCTATGCATATTTCTCGTTCCTTCACGCAGATTACATTCCTGTCACAGGTTTCTCAGTCTGCTCACGTTTCTCTCGCAGTTTATGTTGCTGACCCAGTTGTGTGTCATTTCCACTCAAATCACGGTTGCTATTTTCATCATTTTGCTGGGTACAGTTCATATATTTTGTCTTCACGGTTGAGTTGGTCGTTTTTAATTGGCGTGGGCAGCAGCAAGTCTTCTCATCCAGGTTACATTCTTTATAGCTTGGTTTCTATTTCATAAATTTACATCTTACCTACTACTTCAGCACCCGGACACATTTTCAGGTTGCAAGTTCCGGTTATGCAGGTCATGTCTCAAGCAGTGGATATTGGTTACTTCACTTCTATCCCTCCTTCTTCAGCTGGGGGGGTCGGAGCACGGTAGCTCACCCTCTCTCAGAACCTGGACCGTCCCAAGGCTTATTTTTCACACATAGCTACCTTCAACTCTTTGACCTGGTGGCAGTATTTCAACGTAGGGGTTTGCTTTCCCGGCTTCGGATCTATTTAGGTTACTGTTTCCTTGCGCGGAGCAGGTTACCTGGCAGACTGTGTTTTTTTTCCCAAATTCACGCTACGTTTAATTTCCTAGCTACGTCCGGCCATGATTGGCAATTGTATGGAACTATTGGTAAGTCAGCCTATTGCAGCTCCAGCAGTTTCTACTGCCTTAGGGGCTTTAGTGGATTCCGGAACCCTCTCGGTGCCTAGGCCGGTACCAGTAGGCCCAGGTCGCGGATGCAGATGCTGGCGTCATGCCTTCTCTTCGGTTTCCAGCATTTGTGATGGATTGGGTTTCTATTTGGCTGACGCAGCAGCCTTGAACGTTAAGTCTTTATTTTTAATACCAGGAAGGCTTATGATGCAGCTTGGGATGTTTTCCAGGCTTTCCGGTCAAGGTTTCCTAGTCCTGACGGTTAACAACCAGACCCTATTTGCTTTTCTGTTTTTTGCCTCTTCCAACTAATATCAGGCCACAGCACTATCGGGGCATATCTGGCTGAGACTCAGCATTTCATGTTGTTGGAAGACCCGACAGGCCTTTCTTTATTTTCTGCGCACTCTATTTAAGCCATCCTCAGGGATCCTGAAGAGTAGCCCTCCTGCTGTGCTCAGCAGACTTCCCATCATGGGTCATATTTTTTGTGATGTATCTGTCCTGCTCTCAAGGTCTCCTTTTGCATTGGTTACCAGCTTGGTGCTCAAGGCAGCGCTATAGCTGGCCTTTTGTGGTTCCGGAGGCCAGGGGAGTTGCTCTTCTGGCCCAGGGTCTTGCTTACTTTTGGCCAATCAACTGGTTTTTGCACCTCGGCCTTTTCTGTTTACTTCTGCATGCTCGCAAGACGCAGCAATCAGGAGGCGGCACTGTCATCAGGTTCTTGGAGCCTGGCAAAGCGTGGTGCCCGGTGTTGGTTGTAAACCAGCTTGTCAGTGCTACATCTGACAAACCCAGTGATGGTATTCTGTTGCCTTTGCCTAGCGCTCCCCTCTCCCCCAGCTCAATGCATACTTCATTGCCACCCCCTTTTTGGTCAATCAGGGTCCGGACCCTTAAGCATACTTTGGCATTCATTCAGGATAGGAGCAGCTTCTGTGACTTTGCGACAGGAGGCCCCAGCCCTTATTATTTGGGTAGGTGGAGGTCGTCTTGCTTCTCTGGGTATGTCCCAGAGCCACTTTTGAGATGCCACAAGCATTTTGTCAATCTGGCAGATTGCTCGTTAATTCAGTGTTCAATAAATCTGGCTGTTAAGCTTTCATCCTACTGTGTTTTTTTTTTGCCCTCTTTTAGGCATACTGACCACGTGACCCCATCACACTTCAGGTCTATGTTCTCTGTTGTTCTTTGTTCCTTTCCTACACTATCCACAGACTGACTCCGAGTACAAGTGTAAGGCTGTATTTGTAGGAGGAGTCAGGCTGCATAAAGCCTGCCCTCCTTTGCCTACTCCATTGTGGTCGTAGGCTCTCGTGTCCCACCCCCCCATTCCCCTTTTTCTTTTTCTTTTCATTTCATACTTGGGTATGCCCCCTTTTAGGCATACTGACCACGTGACCCCGGCACACTTCAGGTCTATGTTCTTTGTTGCTCTTTGTTCCTTTCCTATACCATCCACAGATTGACTCCGAGTACAAATATTCATTGGTATTAAAGTGATACCAAAGTGTCTGTTTTTTGTTTAAAAATAACAAACATGTTATACATACCTGCTCTGTGTAGTGGTTTTGCAGCCCAGATCCTCCTCTTCTCGGGCCCCTCGCCAACGCTCCTGGCCCCTCCCCTTAGCAGAGTGACCTTACAGCAAGCAGTTTGCTATGGGGGCACCCGAGCCGAGCTGCAGCTCTCTGTGTCCATTCAGACACGGAGCCATGGCCTGGCCACACCCCCTCTCTCTCCTCATTGGCTCACTGACTTAAAAATCATTCGTATTTTTTTTTAGCAGAGACCATAGAGAATAAAATGGCCGTTGTTGCAATTTTTTAGGTCACATGGTATTTGTGCAGCAGTTTTTCAAACACTATTTTTGGGGAATAAATACACTTTTTTAAATTTTAATGCAAAAAAAAACCACAATACATTGCCATTTTTTTTGTAAAATATAAAAGATGTTATGCCAAGTAAATAGATACCAAACATGTCATGCTTTAAAATTGTGCATGCCCGCGCAGCGATGACAAACGACGTAGGCGACGCTTCCGGGTCATCGGTTCTGAGTTACCATAGCAGAGACCCGATCAAAGCTGATTCCGGCTTTGTATGGGTCTCCGGCCAGCAGGCAGACATGGCAGACATGGTGGCTGGTAGCTCGGGTCTCCCGGGGGGACGAGAAAGTCATGGAAAAGAGGGGAGGAGGCGTCCCCTCCCACTGCTTGTAATAGCAACTGAGTAGCTAGTTAGCCACTCCAGTTGTTATTACAAGGGGGCTGACCATTGGCTAAAAAAACAGCACCAGGGTGATGCCAGCAGGTGGTCGGCATCATTCTAGGAGCGATCCGTCCTGAGGGGGGGCACTGATTCATGGTCTCTCCCTCACAATCGCTCCTGACGAATGAGAAGCTTCCTCTGCTTCTGAAACTGTAAACAGAAGCAGAGGAAGTGATGTCATCTCTCCTCCTGCAGCCTTTTCATTCTGGCGCCCGAGGAGAGAAGACATCAGAGTGAGTTGCACCAACAGCACACTAACACTAGTACATATAGGCACACAAATTACCGCCCAATCACGCCCCCTTCCCCCTGCCTGATCCCTGTGATGGCTTACAGTTTTTTTGGTAATACAGTTGCTGACAGCCTAGGAGTTTTTTTTCCTGTGAGTCTCACTAGTGTACCAGTAAATTTAGAGCCCAAAATGGCAAATCGAAGGTACACTAGTGAAGAGGCCTACACATTTCTGAGCATGACAGATAGTGAAGAAGAAGTCACTCATCTGTCAGATTCAGGCTCAGAATATGATCCTGTAGACCACAGCGGCTCCATGACAGATAGCTCTGATGACGGAGTTGTGGTCCCTGCCAAGGCCAGGCGTACCAGACCCCGATCTTCTTTTGCTGTTGTTGAGGTGCAAGAACCGCAGGGCTCTCCTATGGAGCAGAGAAGTACTAGTTCAGTTCATCCTTCTGGTGAACTGGCAAGCACCAGCGGCCTAGTACACCCTGGTCGTACATCCAGCACTGCAGTATCACGTGGTGAGTCCCATAAGTGCAGTTCAAGCTGGCGAGGTGGCAAGCACAAGTAGTGTCCCACTGCCACCAAATAGACAAAGACAGCCCCTTCGTGCCCATAGTGTCCTTCCTGCAGAATTTGCCAATCCTAATTGGGAACCCACCACTTCTGCAGCACCCGTACTTCCCCTATTCACTGGCCAACCCGGAATTCAGGTAGAAACTGTTGATTTTACGTCACTTGATTTTTATTCGCTGTTTTTCACTGAAGATCTCTATAGATTTATTGTTTTATTGTTTAGATTTAAGACCTTTCTGGGCCTATCCCTCATCATGGGCGTAACTACAAAGAGTGAGTTGCAGTCATATTGGTCCACTGACCCAATTCACCATACACCCGTGTTCTCTGCTTCCATGGCCAGGGCACAATACGAGCAGATCTTGCGGTTCATGCACTTCAACAACAATGAACTCTGTTGTCCTCGTGGAGACCCTGGATACGATTGGCTTTACAAAATTCTGCCCCTCGTAAACCACTTCAACCAACGTTTTGCAGCCTTGTTTACTCCCGATCAAGTTGTCTGCATTGATTAGTCCCTGATTAAATTTTCTGGCCGCTTGTCTTTCAAACAGTATCTTCCCAGCAAGCATGCCAGATACGGGGTCAAGATGTATAAGCTCTGTGACCGGGCCCCAGGCGAGGCAAGAGATAGTCAAGTAAAGCCGCCAAACTGCCCAGATTACATAGGGAGCGCTGGCAATATTGTGTGGGACTTGGTGTCACCCTTATTCGGAAAGGGGTACCATTTGTATGTGGACAATTATTACAGGAGCGTGCCACTTTTTAGTCACTTGTTTGATCATCAGATTAGCGCATGTGGCACCATGCGATCTAATCGCCGGGGCTTACTCCGGAGGCTTGTAGATTCCTGACTTAGGCTGGGGGAGAGAGCCTGCTTGAAGAGTATTAATTTGCTCGCTGTGAAGTGGAGAGATAATAAGAATGTTTTTGTTCTGTCCTCCCTTCACGCAGACACGACAGTCCAAATTCCTACGGCGACTGGTGTTGTGGAGAAACCCCTCTGTGTCCACGAATATAACCAAAATATGGGAGGGGTGGACCTCAGCGACCAGTTGTTGGTGCCATGCCTAGTTGCCCGTAAGGCCAGACGCTGGTACAAAAAAGTGTCTATTTATTTCAATTGGCTTTGCTGAATGCTCATGTGCTATACAGAGCTTCAGGATGGACTGGATGCTTCCTTAAATTCCAGGAAGAGATCGTCAGAGCCCTTCTGTTTCCAGACGGTGCTTCACCTCACCTTCCCAATCCAAATGCAGTACGCCGGCTGCATGAGAGGCATTTTCCGTATGTCCTCCCTGGTACCCCTACCTAACGAGCCCCCCAAAGAAGATGTCGTGTCTGTAGCAAGCGCGAATATAGTCATGACACCCGCTATTATTGTCCCTCCGGTCCTGACAATCCTGGTCTTTGCATTGATGAATGTTTTGAACGCTACCATACACTAGTGGAGTTTTAGCGTAGGGTACAGCACTGCACAGACTAGGACACACTTTCACAGGATCTCCCAAGATGCCATCGCATTTTGAGAGACCCGAACCTGGAACCGAACCATTACAACTGTTACAGTTACAAAGAAAAGTGTAAAAAAAAAAAAAAAAAAACACACACAAAAATATATAAAATAAAAAAAACAAAAATAGTTGTCGTTTTATTGTTCTTTCTCCCTTTATTCTCTCTATTGTTCTGCTCTTTTTTACTGTATTCTATTCTGCAGTGTTTTATTGTTATTATGTTTTATCATGTTTGCTTTTCAGGTATGTAATTTTTTTATACTTTACTGTTTACTCTGTTTTATTGTTAACCATTTTTTTGTTTTCTGGTATGCCATTCAGCTGCAGTACAGATTTATTTATCTTGACAGCAACAGCGTTTGCTCCTATGATACATAAAGCTGTGACTCCAGCTCTGTAGGAGGTGATTTCACCACCACAGTTAAAAAAAAGAGCATATATGCTGAAGCATGAGGGGAGCAGGGGTGGAGGAGCGATTTGCTCCAAACTTCTGGGGTGGATGCCCCCATGCTTCGGCATATACAGTGGGGACCGGAAAGTATTCAGACCCCCTTAAATTTTTCACTCTTTATTATATTGCAGCCATTTGCTAAAATCATTCAAGTTCATTTTTTCCACATTAATGTACACACAGCACCCCATATTGACAGAAAAACACAGAATTGTTGACATTTTTGCAGATTTAATAAAAAAAAAAACTGAAATATCACATGGTCCTAAGTATTCAGACCCTTTGCTGTAACACTATATTTAACTCAGGTGCTGTCCATTTCTTCTGATCATCCTTGAGATGGTTCTACACCTTCATTTGAGTCCAGCTGTGTTTGATTATACTGATTGGACTTGATTAGGAAAGCCACACACCTGTCTATATAAGACCTTACAGCTCACAGTGTATGTCAGAGCAAATGAGAATCATGAGGTCAAAGGAACTGCCTGAAGAGCTCAGAGACAGAATTGTGGAAAGGCACAGATCTGGCCAAGGTTACAAAAAAATTTCTGCTGCACTTAAGGTTCTTAAGAGCACAGTGGCCTCCATAATACTTAAATGGAAGACGTTTGGGATGACCAGAACCCTTCCTAGAGCTGGCTGTCTGGCCAAACTGAGCTATCGGGAGAGAAGAGCCTTGGCGAGAGAGGTAAAGAAGAACCCAAAGATCACTGTGGCTGAGCTCGAGAGATGCAGTTGGGAGATGGGAGAAAGTTGTAGAAAGTCAATCATCATTGCAGCCCTCCACCAGTCGGGGCTTTATGGCAGAGTGGCCCAACAAAAGCCTCTCCTCAGTGCAAAACACATAAAAGCCCGCATGGAGTTTGCTAAAAAACACCCGAAGGACTCCATGATGGTGAGAAATAAGATTCTCTGGTCTGATGAGACCAAGATAGAACTTTTTGGCCTTAATTCTAAGCGGTATGTGAGCAGAAAACCAGGCACTACTCATCACCTGTCCAATACAGTCCCAACAGTGAAGCATGGTGGTGGCAGCATCATGCTGTGGGGGTGTTTTTCAGCTGCTGGGACAGGACGACTGGTTGCAATCAAGGGAAAGATGAATGCGGCCAAGTACAGGGATATCCTGGACGAAAACATTCTCCAGAGTGCTCAGGACCTCAGACTGGGCCGAAGGTTTACCTTCCAACAAGACAATGACCCTAAGCACACAGCTAAAATAACGAAGGAGTGGCTTCACAAGAACTCCGTGACTGTTCTTGAATGGCCCAGCCAGAGCCCTGACTTAAAACCAATTGAGCATCTCTGGAGAGACCTAAAAATGGCTGTCCACCAACGTTTACCACCCAACCTGACAGAACTGGAGAGGATCTGCAAGGAGGAATGGCAAAGGATCCCCAAATCCAGGTGTGAAAAACTTGTTGCATCTTTCCCAAAAAGACTCATGGCTGTATTAGATCAAAAGGGTGCTTCTACTTAATACTGAGAAAAGGGGCTGAATACGTAGGACCACATGATATTTCAGTTTTTCTTTTTTAATAAATCTCAACAATTCTGTGTTTTTTTGTCAATATGGGATGCTGTGTGTACATTAATGAGGAAAAAAAATGAACTTAAACGATTTTAGCAAATGGCTGCAATATAACAAAGAGTGAAAAATGTAAGAGGGTCTGAATACTTTCCGTCCCCACTGTATATATTTTAGGCACAGATTGTGTTAAAAAATGTTTTATTTTTTGCTGCAGCGCAGATTTATTTGTCTTGACAGCAACAGCGTTTTCTCCCACGATACATAGAGCTGTGACTCCAGCGCTGTAGGAGGTGATTTCAACACCACAGTTAAAAACAAAATGGTGCATGTATGCCCATCATTATAAATGGGTGGATGAAGGGAGGTATTCTAATGGTGGGCATACCCACCAATCAATCTCTTTTTTTCGTTCAGCCCACAGGCTGCATTAAAAAAAAAAGATTACAATATATGCCCAACAAGGACCAGCAATGTACTGGTATGTTGCTGAACTTTGAGTGGTTATACCAGAATGATGCCTGCGGGTTTAGATATCATGTTGGTATCATTCTTTTGAGCCAGCGGTCGGCTTTCATGTAAAAGCAATCCTAGCTGCTAATTAGCCTCTAGATTGCTTTTACAAGCAGTGGGAGAGAACGTCCCCCCCTCCCAACGTGTTCCATGGTTTTCTCTGGCTCTCCTGTCCCAACAGAGAACCTGAGAATGCAGCCGCTTCTTCCGCCAGCTAACCATAGAGCTGATCAGAGACCAGAATGGCTCCAATCATCTATATGGCCTAAGAATTTGGCAGCTACGAGCATTTCATGACTTAGATTTCACCGGATATAAACAGCGCCATTTGGAAATTGGGAAAGCATTTTATCATGCCGATCTTGGTGTGATAGATAACACCAAAAAAAAAGTGTCGGTCTGGCGTCATATGTAAACAGCAATTGCACCATGCATGTGAGGTATCACCGCGAAGGTCAGATCGAGGGCAGTAATTTTAGCAGTAGACCTCCTCTGTAAATCTAAAGTGGTAACCTGTAAAGGCTTTTAAAAATGTATATAGTTTGTCGCCGCTGCGCGTTTGTGCGCAATTTTAAAGCATGTCGTGTTTGGTATCCATGTAATTGGCCTAAGATCATCTTTTTTATTTCATCAAACATTTGGGCAATATAGTGTCTTTTAGTGCATTAAAATTTAAAAAAGTGTGTTTTTTTTAAAAAAAATGCGTTTGAAAAATCGCTGCGCAAATACTGTGTGGAAAAAAATGCAACACCCACCATTTTAATCTGTAGGGCCTTTGCTTTAAAAAAATATATAATGTTTGGGGGTTCAAAGTAATTTTCTTGCAAAAAAAAAAAAAAAGGGCTTTGTCTTTAAGTGGTTAGAAGAGTGGGTGATGTGTGACATAAGCTTCTAAATGTTGTGCATAAAATGCCAGGACAGTTCAAAACCCTCCCAAATGACCCAATTTTGGAAAGTAGACACCCCAAGCTATTTGCTGAGAGACATGTCGAGTCCATGGAATATTTTATATTTTGACACAAGTTGCAGGAAAAAGACAAACTTTTTTTTTTTTTTTGCACAAAGTTGTCACTAAATGATATATTGCTCAAATATGCCATGGGCATATGTGGGTACAGGGATACCACATGTGTGAGACTTTTTGGGAGCCTAGCCGAGTACAGGACCCCAAAAACCAATCACAGCCTTCAGGCTTTCTAAGGGTGTAAATTTTTGATTTCACTCCTCACTGCCTATCACAGTTTTGGAGGCCATGGAATACCCAGATGGCACAAACCCCCCCTAAATGACCCCATTTTGGAAAGTAGACACCCCAAGCTATTTGCTGAGAGGTATGGTGAGTATTTTGCAGATCTCACTTTTTGTCACAAAGTTTTAAAAATTAAATAAAAGAAAAAAAAAAATTTTTCTTTTCTTTCTTCATTTTCAAAAACAAATGAGAGCTGCAGAGCTTCAGGAGAAGCAGAAGAATGTATTTTGGGGTGTAATTCCACATATGCCCATTGCATTTTTGAGCAATATATCATTTAGTGACAACTGTGTGCCAAAAAAAAAAAAAGTTTGTAATTTTCCCGCAACTTGTGGCAAAATATAAAATATTCCATGGACTCTCAGCAAATAGCTTGGGGTGTCTATTTTCCAAAATAGGGTCATGGGGGGGGGGGGGGGGGGGTTGTGCTATTATCTGGGCATTTTATGGCCTTCAAAACTGTGATAGGTAGTGAAATCAAAAATTTACGCCCTTAGAAATCCTGAAGGCGGTGATTGGATTTCAGGGTCCCGTATGCGGCTAGGCTCCCAAAAAGTCTCACACATGTAGTATCCCTGTACTCAGGAGAAGCAGCAGAATGTATTTTGGGGTGTAATTCCACATATAACCATGGCATGTGTGAGCAATATATCATTTAGTGACAACTTTTTGTAAAAACATTTTTTTTTTCTAATTTTTCAATCACTTGGGACAAAAAAACTAAATATTCAATGGGCTCAACATGCCTCTCAGCAACTTCCTTGGGGTGTCTACTTTCCAAAATGGGGTCATTTGGGGGTGGTTTGTACTGCCCTGCCATTTTAGCACCTCAAGAATTGAGATAGGCAGTCATAAACTAAAAGCTGCGTAAATTCCAGAAAATGTACCCTAGTTTGTAGACGCTATAACTTTTGCGCAAAACAATAAATATACGCTTATTGACATTTTTTTTACCAAGGACATGTGGCTGAATACATTTTGGCCTAAATGTATGACTAAAATTAAGTTTATTGGATTTTTCCTATAACAAAAATTAGAAAATACAATTTTTTATCAAAATTTCCGGTCTTTTTCCGTTTATATCGCAAAAAATAAAAATCGCAGAGGCAATCAAATACCATAAAAAGAAAGCTCTATTTGTGGGAAAAAAGAAGCAAATTTTGTTTGGGTGCAACGTTGCATGACCGCGCAAATACCAGTTAAAGCGACGCAGTGCCAAATTGTAAAGTCCTCTGGTCTTTAGGCAGCCAAATGGTCCGGGGCTGAAGTGGTTAAACTGTTCTACAGTACACATTATTTACTAAAATACTGTGTTAAAAAAAAACTGTATCTCTTCTGTATAAAAACTGTTCCTGTCCCTCAAATTATAGGATACAGTGTATGATCTTTTACTGTCTTCTATAAATCCAGCTAAAGTGTTGCAATATTAAGAATGAGTGCACTTACAGGAAAGTAAACTAGGTCAAGAACACCGACATGCTGAGTTTGTGATGACTGACTTCAAGTGGATGATCTACAGAAATGTGACGACATATCTAGGAATGCAGTATTTTGCACTACAAAGGAACAAGATTTTTTTTTTAAACTTTCTTATTCATTGAATATCTAAATAAATGCTATGTTCTGGCATGGCAAAAGCTTTTAAAAACCATCAAACTAAAATTAAAGCAGTACTCCACTCTTAAATGTAAAAAAAAAGAAGAACATCCTATAACATTTTAAAAAATATAAAAGAACTTTTGGTGCAGTACTCACCTTCCCCACTGTACTTTTTCTACCACTAGATGTTCTCAATTTTCAAGGTTGAATGATGGCCAGCATAAGTTCACCACTTGCCTTCTGATGTGGATCTTGTACAAGCTGGAAACATATGGACATTTCCAAGGCTTTTGCCTTCAACATAAGAGTGGCTTTTCGGCCTAAACTATCATGGCCCCAAGCACTCTAAGTTCACACTGGCATTACAAGCAGGCGATTGAGAGGAGTTAAAAATGCCCCTCATACATCTATGCAAATGATACAATGGACAGACACACAGTGCTATTCACACTACAAAACACAAAGCATTAGCGCCACTACAAAACTGAAGCCTCGTGTTGAGTCAGGAGGCGTTTGAAGCCTTTGGACGTCTCCCATTCAAGTCTATGGTAACGCTTCACAAATGTTCTGGCAGGCAGCTGTGGTGTGCTTGAGGGGCATTAAGATTAGTTAATTTCCTGTAATGGAATAGGCATTTTTGCAGCAGTTTTAACGCACCCTAACGCTCATCAAACGCTTCAAAACTTCCCATAGGACATTTTTATCTTGTCATTACCGCTTGTAAAATGCCAGTCTAATGCCCATACTAAAGCTCATTAACGCAAGTCTAACACCCATACTAACGCTATAGGAGCGTTTGTTAAGCATTAGAAATTTAGTCAAGTGTGAACGAGCCCTAAAAGTGATCAGGCGGCTGTAAAGCCACCCAAATCACTTTTATAGGAAAGCCAATCACTGGCTCTAAAAACCAGTACCAAGATCAGCTACAGCCTTGATTCCAGTGTAACCACTTGCTGCCTAGGACATTTATATACTTACGATGAGCAGCAGTCAGTTAACCTACCTGGTCTGAGCACAGGATGTCATGGATCAACCTACAGCAAATGACTGGACAGTGCAGGAGAAGTAGCATAGTGCTGAGCTCATCTATATGCCATTTTGTTTTCTACTCCTATCAACAAGCTCCTTGTCAAAACTATTTTGCTGTGCAGGAATTGCAATACCAATTCAATTTCAGGTACTTACAGGGCTTATTAGTGTGAAAATTAATTGTGATGATGGTTCAATGAATACAAAACTGCAGTCATTTGTGTATTTTATACCTGCTAGAGTTTAAAGAAGGATCTCCAGTCAGGATTTTAACATTTCGCCATTACATTAACTTTTGATAAAATCTTTATATTTCAATGCGTTCAGTCCACTAAGCTAAGCTGGTGTGATTTGTGTATTTTTTTCCAGATCTGTGCAGTAATACAGTGTGGAACTTTACTTCTGTGCAGTAGTTTCTAGTTATAAACATCTATACTAAAAAGTTTTTTTTTGGGACTCTAAATGAGGCATGTGGGATCACATGTCTCCATCCCTACATCTGTGTACAAAAAGAGGGAGAGTTTGGGACTTTAAATGAGGTGAGTACATAGTGGCTAAAAGATGAGTCAATGTTAAAAAACATGATTAAAGGGGTTGTAAAGGTAAAAATTTTTTCACCTTAATGCATTCTATGCATTAAGGTGAAAAAACTTTTGACAGTACCGCCGCCCCCAGCCCCCCCGTTTTACTTACCTGACGCCTCGAATCTTCGCTGCTCGTGCTCGTCATCTTCATTGCAGCTCAGCCTGGTCGCTGATTGGCTGCAGTGGATGGATTGAAAGCAGTGCAGCCATTGGCTCGTGCTGCTGTCAATCACATCCGATGACGCGGCGCGCCGGGGGGCGGGGCCGAGTGATACAGCGAGCGGCTATAGCCGCCGGCTGTATCACGGGAGCGCGCCCGCAAGCACTCACCACCGTGCGAGGGAGCTCGCATGAAGGTGGTAAATGCTTGCGGGAAGGAGCTGAAACAGCCGCCGAGGGACCCCAGAAGACCAGGTTCGGGGCCACTCTGTGCAGAACGAGCTGCACAGTGAAGGTAAGTATAACATGTTTGTTATTTAAAAAAAAAAAAAATAATAACTTTACAACCCCTTTAATTCTTTTAAGCTGTAGAAAACATGACACAATACCATAGGTACTTACATGTTAACTAAGTCTGGAGCATGTGAGACCAGAAACTAAGGGCTGCTTAAAACATCTGTTCCGGGATCTGTGGTAAGAACCCACAAAGAAAAACCAAGCACACAACGTAATCCCCACAGAGGTAAAAGAAATGTATCCAGGTGGTGGTCTGTGTGGGCTCCAATGCTAAGAATTTAAAAAGATTGAGTATACTGTGAATAAATATTGATGTATAATAATGAGGAGTAAATGGAGCCCAACACCAAGGTAAAAGATGAGTGTGAGCAAAATATAAAAGTGTATGTATCCAAAAGAGCATGACCTCAGTGATGGGAAAAGGACATAAAACAAATGTGAAATGAAAAAACACTTAAAGAAGAAAATATGAATGTAAAAGGTGAAGCTCTAAAAATATTGACAGAAGAAAACTATCCAGGTGATTACCTTCTATTGTACTGAAAAAGCATGATCCAAATCCTTGTGCTGTGTGCATAAAAGGTGCTGCCAGGTGAACTAGTTATAAACATCAGTCACTGCTGTTCAGTTTTAACCACTTCCAGGTCCAGGCCTTTTCTAACATTCCTGTCCTACATGTGAAAAACATATTTTTTTTGCTAGAAGACTACTTAGAACCCCCAAACAGAATTTATGATTTCTTGGACATTTTTCAGAGAATATGAATGATAACACAAACTTTTCTGTCATTCACAGTTAGTGTTTGGCTTAAGCCATTTATTATCAATCAACTGTATTTACTCTTTTAAAATCATAATGACAACAGAAACTACCCAAATGACCCTGATAAAAAGTTTACATGCCCTGGTGATTTTGGCCTAATAACATGCACACAAGTTGACACAAATGGGTTTGAATGGCTATTAACCACTTGCCATCCGCCATATAGCAATATGATGGCGGTAAAGTGGTTTAGTTATCCTGATCGGACAAGCCGGCGGGGGCATGCAGCACAGCGATTGGAGGTGCTGTGTGTCAGTCTGACCCACCGAAACACCGATCATGGTCTGACAGAGGCTTCTTACCACGTGATCAGCTGTGTCCAATCACATTGCTTGTAATTAGTGAGTGTGTATAAAAGGTCAATGAGTTTCTGGACTCCTCACAGACCCTTGTATCTTTCATCCAGTGCTGCACTGATGTTTCTGGATTCTGAGTCATGGGGAAAGCAAAATAATTGTCAAAGGATCTGTGGGAAAAGGTAGTTGAACTGTATAAAACAGGAAAGGGATATAAGGGACAACCATAAACACTACATTTGGAGAGGAGTCAACAAGGCCTATGATGAAAGGTACACCATTCCTACTGTGAAACACGGAGGTGGATCGCTGATGTTTTGGGGATGTGTGAGCTACAAAGGCACAGGAAATTTGGTGAAAATTGATGGCAAGATGAATGCAGTATGTTATCAAAACATACATAAGGAACATTTGCATTCATCAGCCATGCGTATGGGACGTACTTGGACATTCCAACATGACAATGATCCAAAACACAAGACCAAGTCGACCTGTCATTGGCTACAGCAGAATAAAGTGAAGGTTCTGGAGGGCCTATCTCAGTCTCCTGACCTCAATATCATTGAGCCACTCTGAGGAGATCTCAAAAGTGTAGTTCATGCAAGACAGCCCAAGAATTTACAGAACTGGAGGCTTTTTACCAAGAGCAATGGGCAGCTTTACCATCTGAGAAGATAAAGAGCCTCATCCACAAATACCACAAAAGACTTTAAGCTGTCATTGATGTTAAACGTGGCAATACACGGTATTAAGAACTGGGGTATGTAATCTTTTGATCAGGGTCATTTGGGTAGTATCTGTTGTCATTATGATTTAAAAAGAGTAAACACAGTTGATTGATAATAAATGGCTTCAGCCAAACACTAACCATGAGTGAAAAAAAGTCTTTGTGTTATAATTCATATACCGTATTTTTCACACCATAAGATGCACTTTCTGACCCCCAAAAAATGGGGGGAAATACCTGTGCGCCTTATGGAGCGAATTTAGACCAGCCCCCCTGTTGTCTCCGCCGCCACCGAATTCCGGGTTGGCCACTTGCCTCCTCAGCTGTGGGTTGCTTGTTCCAGAGAGCCACCAACGACTTCCGGGTTGGCCACTCGTCTCCTCAGCTGTGGGTTGCTTGTTCCATAGAGCCTGCTTTTCCCTCTGTCAGCCATGTCTGTGACAGGGAGTGAGAGTGTGCTCTCTCTATTTCCCCCCCCTTCTCCAGGCAGAGCAGGCTCTCTGTGTTCCCCCCTTCTCTGGGCAGAGCGGGCTCTCTGTGTTCCCCCTTCTCCGGACAGAGCAGGCTCTCTGTGTTCCCCCCCTTCTCCGGGCAGAGCGGCTCTCTGTTTTCCCCCCTTCTCTGGGCAGAGGGGGCTCTTTGTATACCCCCTTCTCTGGGGAGAACGGACTCTTTGTGTTCCCCCTTCTCCAGACAGAGCAGGCTCTCTGTGTTCCCCCCCTTCTCCGGGCAGAGTGGCTCTCTGTTTTCCCCCCTTCTCTGGGCAGAGGGGGCTCTTTGTATACCCCCCTTCTCTGGGGAGAGCGGACTCTTTGTGTCCCCCCTTCTCCGGACAAAGCTGGCTATCTGTGTCACCCCCTTCTCCGAGCACAGCCGGCTCTCTGTGTTCCCCCCTTCTCTGGGCAGAGAGAGTTCCCTGTGTTCCCCCCTTCTCTGGACAGAGCTGGCTCACTGCCCCCCCTTCTCTGGGCAGAGCTGACTCTTTGTGTCCCCCCTTCTCCGGACAAAGCTGGCTTTCTGTGTCCCCCCTTTTATGGGCAGAGCGGGCTCTCTGTGTCCCCCCCTTCTCCAGGCAGAGCAGGCTCTCTGTGATCCCCCCTTCTCTGGGCAGAGCAGGCTCTGTGTCCCCCCCTTTCTTGGGGCAGAGCGGGCTCTCTGTGGCCCCCCTTCTCCAGGCAGAGCAGGCTCTCTGTGTCCCCCCCTTCTCCGGGCAGAGCAGGCTCTCTGTGTTCCCCCCCTTCTCTGGGCAGAGCAGGCTCTTGGTGTCCCCCCTCTTCTCCGGGCAGAGCAGGCTCTCAGTGTTCCACCCTTTCTCTGGACAGAGCAGGCTCTCTGTGCCCCCGCCCTGTTCTCCGGGAGGGCTCTCTTTGTTCCTCCCCTTCTCCGGGCAGAGCAGACTCTCTGTGTTCCCCCCCCCTTCCCCTGTTTAGGGCTTTGGGTTTGACCTTGCTGTAAATTTACATATATATATATATGTGTGTGTGTGTGTGTGTGTATATGTATATATATATATATATATATATATATATATATATATATATATATATATATATATATATATATAAAATTTTCTTGTTATTTAAACGCTTTTTTGAGCATTAGCGGTTCCTGTATTGTCATAGGAGCAGATAGTGAATTATCTAGGCAAAGAGTGGGACACTCTCATACTTGATTATCACAGTTACTTTCAGGCAAATGAGTCCCCCCGACTCAGAACTATCATCCCTATTTTTCCTTTTAAAAAAAAACTTTAGAAAGGAAATCATCATTATTTTGGCAGATTCAGGCAGATATATTAAATCCAATGGGGTTACGTGTGCAAATTTTCCCCACCTTTAGTGATACAGACAGTAATTTTAAAAAACCTGGGAAGAAAATCTGAAAACATGTTCCAGAGTAATGATGACTCTTTTGAGCAAGGAATATCATAGACGTCTTGTAGCAATAAATAAGGAGATAGACCAACTACAGACGTAACTAGTTCGCTTTAAGACGCACTCAATGTTTTCTGAATAGGAAAACAAACTGAAACTATGTCTCGACAAATTAATTAACGGCATCCTGGCCCAAAAGGACAAAAAGTTCTGGAGGGATCATGCTGCTGCATTTAAGGAAGGACAGGCTTACAAATTGAGAACCTTTCCAGAATAGCAGGAGACAGTTTTGTAAATTTAATAATGATCAGGACTTTGCTAACTTTGGTGTATCCTCTAATTCATCTGTCTCTTTGTCTTCTCAGACTTCTAAGAAAAAGAAAAGCTCACGGAAAAATAAGCAACATCCCTATGGTGATGGCTCTCAGACACGCTTTCCTAAAAAACGCACAACAGATGCACTTCCTTCACCGCTCACTTCACTTTTTCAGTCTAAATCATCCTCGGCTCACTTGTTTAATCATAATCCAGGTAGTATACTTGGTGAGCACACTGCCCTTCCTGTTATTGAATCAAGTATGCCTACATGGTTCACAATGGCCAATGTAAGCTCAGAGGCATTTCCTCTCTCCAACACACCAATAGGGCCTTCTTGATGACTAAATAGTCACAATATCTATTCTAACACACTTTCCAATTCTTCTTCACCTGCTCTTCCTTCGATCCTTTCTGATCAGGACTTGAACATTATAAATCTATCCAAACACGACCCTTCCTCTGAGGAAATCCAGGTACTACAAAGAGGTCTTAACTTCTGCCCAAACATACAATATTGACAAATTTGATGTTGTCAAGGATCTTCAATTGTTTGGACATAAATTATTACTTAAAACCATGTATGGTTCCAAAACTACTCCAACAGATCAGTCTTCTTCTTTGGAGAAAGTAGCCCTTGACAACCTAGTAAGCCTTTGGAGGAAAATGAGCCTACTGACCTCATTGCTGAAGTAAACCTGGATTCCCTCCTTTCGGAAACTTGTGACATCCCAATTGTGAAATCCTCTATTAAAGAAAAAATCTGATATCCACCCGGCCCCCAGCTCTAACTCCAATCTGGCAACCTTTCTCAAACTTATGAGTAGCGAGATTAAGTCCTTAAAGATAAAAGATAAAGATATCATCAGGGGAAAGACAAGCTCTTGTCAATCTAACAAACCAACTGGAAGTCATACTAAAACCATCTGATAAAGGTGGCAATACTGTAACAATGGACAATGACCATTACATCAGAATGTGCATGAATATTCTTCACAATCGCAGTTGGTATCATCCCATTCCTGCCACATATATTAAAAATTGTAATGATAGTTTCTACGGGTGGTAGATCTACTAATCCCTAAGTACATTTGGGAGTTCATTCGTACTACATTCCCTGTCACCCCCACCTTTTATGCTCTTCCAAAAGTCTACAAAAGCAAAAGTAATCCTTCAGGCAGACCGATTATATTGGGCAATGGTTGTTTTACCAAAAATACCGTCGGTATGTTGACGAATATCTGAGACTTTTCGTCTTGGCACTCCCTAGCTATATTAGAGACACTTTACAGCTACTTCAAATTATGGAATCCACATTCCCGAGCATGCCTTGCTAGTCTCAATTGATGTAGAAGCCTTATACTGCTCCATCCCGCAAGATACAGGCATTTCAGTTATTAAATATCTTTTTCAACAAACCAATCGTACAGAATGGAGACTCAGTGAGTTCATAGTTCAGGCTTTGGAGTTTATACTCACTCACAATGCCTTTCTTTTTCAAGGTTCCCACTACCTCCAGATGCAGGGTGTGGCTATGGGCACGTGCTGTGCACCCTCATATGCCAACCTGTACCTGGGAGAGTGGGAGCGTGGTTTTTTATCACTCTGCGATCTACTTGATTTTTTGAGCCATATCAATTTACAGTATAGATTCATCTACGATATCTTTTTGGATATGGGATAGACCCATTGAGACTCTCCATCAGTGCTTGCAGGTCATGAACTCCAACCAGTTCAATTTAACTTTTACTATGAACTACAGTTTGAGCTCAATTGCTTTTTTGGATATTACCATCTCCAAAGACCCGGACGGGACTCTTTCTAGTAACCTCTATAGTAAACCCACAGCAGGGAATAGCATCTTACACTTCTCTAGTTTCCATACAAGACCCCTTGTAAGCCCGATTCCATATGGGCAGTATCTGCGTATTCACAGAAACTGCACCAATGATGACGTTTTCAAAGGCAGATGCATTGCTTTTGGCCAGGGGTTATTCGAAAATGTGTCTAAAAAAGGCATATAGACAGGCTGTCTTACAACCTAGACATTCACTTCTCTATGCCCCATAAAAACGTAAGACAGTTGATACTACTCGGGTAATAACCCACTACTGCAGCCAGCACTCACAGGTCAGGAGCATCATGGAAAAATATTGGCATTTGTTGAGCATGGACCCCACTCTTGGCCCTTTTGTGGCCAGAAAAACCTGCCATCACCTATAAACGAGCAAAATCGGTTGGTGACCAACTGGTCCACAGCGAATTCAAAGGTAGTACCAAAAAAGATCCTTGCAAGTATCTTGGCTCCTTTCGCTGTGGTGGTTGTAATTACTGCCAATATATATGTACTGATAAGATCATTCGCTTAACCAACGGTGCCATGGTGTGGTATATCTCTTGACCTGTGAGCGTGGCTACTGTTATGTGGGTAAAACCATTCAAGAATTCTGGAAAAGAGTATATCGGCATATTTTGAGTACGAAATCGAAAAACCCTGATCTCCCTTGAGGCTGTCATGTTATCTGTACACAGTGGCAGATTCCCCCATATAAAGTTTCATATTTTGGACTGAATCCACCCTCTCTAGAGGGGGAGAGTGGAACAAAAAATTGTTCCAGTCAGAATTACAGTGGATATTTTCATTACAAGCAACATCCCCTCTGGGGTTAAATAAAGGCGTAAACTATAAGCCCTTCTTGGAGGGTTTTGTTTCGGGTGGCTGAAAAGAGTAATCATCCCCTCATCCCCTTCTAAACAAAGGGACTTGTCATCTTCATTCATTCATTTTATTATGTGCGTATTAATTTACCCTGGATGTTACCAATCTTTCATGATCTGTCTCTCCCCCCTTTTCCCCTGTTCTTTGTATAGTGACCACAGTACAGTAATGCTTTCCTTTTTGCTTTATTGCATTATTTTATGTATCATGCATCTTTCACTTTTGTATGTTTTTCCTCCACAGAGTGACGTGGCTGCCAGCCTTGTCCTGTCCTGCATGATCCCTCTGGTTGCCTTGCCCCTTTGCTTCCACCTCTCGGTCAGTGACCCTCCACCCGGCACGCCCAGGCCACTCAGCAGCAGGTTTTTCCCATCTATGGGCCCTCCCCCTCTTGGTATTGGCTTTCATCGTGGCTAGCTGGGTTGCCTGGCAACCCTATCTGTCTGCGATGTTGCCTTTGTTGTGGCCCCTGTGTGCATCGGCGGGCGTGTGATGTGGCCATGCCCTACCTTGTGGCCGTGCTGCTCGCCCCGGGGCAGCTTAAAGCTCATGTCGAACTCGCATGACCTCATTACGCCACTCTATGTGCTTCTACTTGCAATGTTAGTCTCAATACACGCTGCTTTGACGCTGGCCCCTCAGTCTGAGATTCTCATCAGCTGCTGGTAGCGGGCTATGCATGTGGCAGTGATTGGCCACCTGTATCGGATATGCACTATAAAGGGAGTGACAGAGCCCTCTGCACTCCGCTCATCTCCCATCTCCAGGCATCATCTATGCAGTGTGTCCCCTACTGGGGAGCGAACCACATTGGCTAATCGTTTTCTTCTTTTTCCATGTGATCAGGTAATCTCTGTTCTTGGTTGGGGTCTGCTTTCCATTTTTACATATTGAATACCACTCAACAAAAGTAGTTTTTCTGCTATGGATAATAGTCCCAGTAATACTCTCTCTCCTTTTTAAAAAAAAATGCACATCCATGGACGATATATACTATAGATCATGGTCTTTTGGGGCTGTATATATATATGTATATATATATATATATATATATATATATATATATATATATATATATATATATATATATATATATATATATATATATTCTGTATGTATTTACTACAACAATAAATATAAATTCTTTGGTACACCTTGCTATATACACCCCCCTTTCTATCTCTAAATAGACCATGATGACCCCCCTCAGCGTCACAAAAAAGTATTTTTAAGTACTTTACCACCCCCTGGGGGTGTTTATCTATTTGCGGGTCTTGCTAGTTGTTTGCTGCCGTTTCCATCTTTGGAGGTCCTTGACTGCACCGCTTGGACCTTGGTTGGGACATGACTATCTGGCTTTTACAAAATCACTCTGTGGCTATAACATGTACTTGTATCTATTTGGGCAACATGTAAGTGCTTATTCATATACACCTTCATTCTGATGTTCCTTTTTGAACAACTAATGGTTGTATATTGTATATATGTGTTCATAGATATGTTTGCCTGTGCATGTTATTTATTATTACTTAGTTCTTGTTTGTTTAGAAGTAAAAAAGAAAAAATCTGCTGCGCTTAAATAAGGGGATAAATTAAAAGCAGCTAACACAATATTGCTGGGTACAATAACAAAAAATATGGATAAAGGTGTAGCACTAATAAAAAATTGATAAAAAGCATGTAAACATAATCAATGCCGCAAAAACTTGAAGTCCATCATATAAAATCCAAAGGAAGGGTAGAAGACAGAAGAACCGTCACCGACACCCAACACAACTGACTCTTACCGTCAGTGTATAGGACATACACATTGAGCAATTGTAAACAATTTCACAACTTGTGTTAATCGAATGGTCCACCAATAGGATCCCCTCTCATAGATCCACCAAAGACAGATAGCTGTTGTATAGTAATCTCAGCTGGGAGATGGACTCCACAGGAACAACTCAATCAGACATATAAAAAAGGATGAAAGAACATACTCATTGCGCAGACATCCAAAATTTCGACCATTTATTAAAAAATTAAAAGTTTAAACTCACATTTCACCACTAAAAAACCAGCATGAGCCAAAAAGGAAAGTGTCCAGCGCTTCCTACCATCAAGGCGGCGGCCACTCCTCTATACACAATACGTCACTCATCCCTCATTCGCCCGACGTTCCGTCACAAACGTGCATCATCAGGGGCATGGCTACAACGTGTGACGCTAGGTTATATAGAGAGTGGGCTAGAGTGCCAGGCCGGATATTACATGCGCTCCAGCGGGCGGAAGTAATCATTTCCCAACCCCTGAACTGCACTATAGCCAATTGTATGTGTTCCACAGGGCGGAAGTGACGATCCCCCGACCTGTGAACCACCCTCTAGGTGGTCTGCATATCATCCACCAGACGGAAGTAACGAACTCATGTCCAATAAGAGACATCGCACCAGAACTGTAAGCAGAGGAGAAAACAAGGAACACAAAAAAGAAGAAATATTTATGAACCTAAAACTGTAATTATTACACTCATGTTCATTAAATAAAAACCAAAAAAAAACAGAAAAAATGTATGAAGAAAAAAAATATAAAAGAGAAATCTTTATCTACATTGTGCGTTCAGGTCAAGGGGAGTAAACACTTCTCCGAAACCGGAACGCAACCAACATACAAATGGTATTTAGAAAGAGCTCATAAAGCCCTCATAATATTCCAAATAAAAATTTAGAATCTGCAAATATATTAAAAAAAAATTTAATAAAATAAACAAAAAATTGTTAACATGGGAAAATGGGATTATAAGTGCGTAAAGATAATAAGGAGTGGCGGCCCCTTGTGGCAATAAAACAGTATACAGGCACAATATATAAATCATGAAAAACAAAAATTTATCAAAAATTTATTTAAAATTGAAAATGAAAAAATTGAAAAAAATGAATAAAATGAAAAAAAGAACAAGAAAATAGAATAAAAATAAAAATAAACAAAAATGCATATGGAAAAAACACAATATCAGTGACCACCCTATGATGAAAAACCAAAGGACGAGAACGCACATCAACAAGCAACAGATAAATATCTAGGCATTGTTGATGAAAGCGTTCACGTCCCACTCAACATTCATCACATAAGGAACATATGTCTGAGCCTGGTAAATCCACTTAGACTCTAGACGTGAAACTTCCCTGACCATGTGACTACCTCTCCAATGCCCACAAAATGTATCTATACCCAGAAAACTGGTACCCTCCGGGTTGCAATCATGCTTCAAAGCATAATGTTTGGAGAGGCTATGTTTTGGAAAGCCGCGTCTGATATTAGCCACATGATCGCTAAGTCTGACGTAGAGCATGAGCTTTGTCCGTCCAATATATTGCCTATCACATGGACACCTAATCACGTAAACCACATATTTCGTGGTGCACGTGATAAACGGTTTTATAGCAAAAACCTCTTGAGTGGAAGTTGATTGGAAAGAATCAGTTCTCCTGCTCCCATTAGTATTCAGCTTGCAGATGGGACATCTCCTGCATGGATAGAAACCACCCATACTTTGAAAAAAATAAACCTTCCTTGAGGGGTCGATTATATTCGGAGCCACCTGCAGCTTCAACGGGGGGACACCCCGGTAAACGACCTGTGGTCGTTCCGGTAAAATAGAACTCAAAATCCGATCTCCTCGTAAAACTTTCCAATGTCTTAGCAAGATTTTTTTAATTTCATGATGCTGGTTGGAATAGCCAGTAACAAAGGAGAATTTATAAGAATCATCCTGTACCTTTGGCTTACTCACCAGCAAATCATCTATAACCTTCGTTCGGGCCAGGTTGAATGCAACATCAAGTTGGCTCATAGTGTAGCCCTTCTCAAGAAACCGTCCCAACCGTCTTGGGAATTAATTCCCAAGAGCCAATTCTTGAGGTTTGAGGTGGAACTGTACCAATCTGGATGATTTTGACAGGGAAGCCTCTATCCTCAGTGGATAGAGGCTTTCCTATGTTTGCCTTGTGTATGCAATTAGCATATCATCAGCCACTTATTGATTCATTTTAATTCTATCTATATTTATATCATAATAAACTTTGTATACTTTTATATTATCTTTTGTGTACTACTATTTGGGCCATTAAAGTCCCATAAGAGGGACCTCCTTCTCCACTTTCTAGACTTGTTGGGATGTAGGACCAGTCCATTGGTCAACCTTACTGCCCTTTCCTCTTTGTACCTTCTCTGGGCAGAGCGGGCTCTCTGTGTCCCCCCCTTCTCTTGGCAGAGTGGGCTCTCTGTGTCCCCCCCTTCTCTGGGCAGAGCGGGCTTTCTGTGTTCCCCCTTCTTAATGCAGAGCAGGCTGTCTGTGTTCCCCCCTGCTCCAGGCATAGCGGGCTCTCTGTGTACCCCCTTCTCCGTGCAGAGTGGGCTTTCTGTGTTTTGGGCAGCAGCACGAGCAGAGCATGGAGCTCAAAGACACACAGAGCGGGCTGTGTGTGCATTCTATTTCCTTAACCTTCTTCTGTCAGCAGCGGGGGCGGGGATTAACAAAGCAGCAGCAGGACTGAGCAGCTTGCAGAGGGGGACACTGAGTTGCAGGCAATTAGTGTGCAGTAACCTCTAGCAACTGAATGGTGATTGGCAATGTGTAGTAACTGCTAGCAACCAATCAGCGAGCAGTAATGTGTAGTAACCTCTAGCATTTCAATGGTAAATGGTAATGTGTAGTAACCTCCTCAGAATATTTTTTTTCTTGCTTTCCTCCTCTAAAACCTAGGTGCGTCTTATGGTCAGGTGTGTCTTATGGTCAGGTGCGTCTTATGGAGTGAAAAATAAGGTTTATATTTCAATCAGGGGCCCTAGAGAATAAAATGGTGAGTGCTGCATTTTTGTATGTGCATCGCAAAAATACCCCTTAATGAATTTTAATGTACAAAAACACAATATAATACCCAATTATTTGGTAAAATATAAAAGATGATGTTACACTGAGTAAATAGATGCCAAACATATCACACTTTAGTATGTCAAAATCTAAAGCCTTTACCGGTTACCAGTTTAGAGTTACAGAGGAGGTCTGACACTAAAATTATTTCCCTTGTGCTGACGTTTGTGGCAATACCTCATATGTGTGATGCGATTTCCGTTTATATATGCACGCTGGACCTACATGTGCGTTCGTAAGTTTTGCATAAGCACAGGGGAACAGGAGCACTTTCATTTTGTTTTTTTCATTTAAAAAAGAAATACACTATCTTTTTTTTTCATCTCTTTTATAGCTATCACATGAACAATATCCCTGAACAACATTGATAACATCCCTGGCATAGCATGTAGATTTCACATGAAAAAGTTACCAGAAATGTACAGACTATATTCACACCCATATGTACAGAAAGAGAGAGAATTTGAAATTACCTTTTTTTTATTTCTTTTATGTGTCTGTTTACCACCATTGAACACAAAACAATATAAATATAAACATATTTAAAGAAATATATTTTCTAGGTCTTTAATACTTTGGTTATATGTTCTATATTATTTTTTGTTGAGTGAGTAAAAATGTCTGTAATACATTACTGCAATACACCACAAAACGCTAACAAACTGCTTTATATCTGTCTGGGGCAGCATGATTACAGAATTTCAAGGCAATAAAAGACAAGTACATTTATCAACTGCACTAAACGATGCATTTATCCTTGTTTAAATGGCTTTATGCATTTTCTACAGATTCCGGCCAATAGCTAGTGGCTATTACAATATTTTTCATGGATCATGGCAAAAGGTTATTTAAAACAACTTACCTTTGTCAAGAAATTTTAATTTTTGGTAGAATAATCGTGTTAAAATACTATGTGCTGCAAGTTGTATCAATAATTATATGACTTTTTTGTAAGAGTGACCCTGAGGGACGTTTGCTCTTTTTCCTTTTTGTCAACCGGAAAGGGCTTACACTGAGAGGCTGACAGGGCCTTTTTTTTTTTTTTTTTTTTTTTTTTTTAGAAGCATACTTGGTTTTGTTACATTTATTCATAATAGTCACATGACTACTTTTTCAGACTGAACTTGAACAATTTTGACAGAAACCTTTTCTTATAACCTCTTAATATGATAGCTAAATTGCTGCTAGACCACTAGTAACAAGTTGTCCTCTGGCTTGTTCAAAGTTAAAATTGCACTAAAAGAAATATATTTGAACAAAAAAAATGCACAATGCTGAAATATATTCTAAATTGTATTACTATGATGGGCAGTATTTAGTTACTAAGAACTACAGGCCTACAATATAAAACACCAAATTTCTATGCAAAACAATGTACCGCTTTGAGATTAAAAAATCTGAAATAATCATTCCGCCAAGGAGGCTACCATCCACTGGGGGTGAATTTATCAGGTGCATGTGTTTCAAATTACGATTGGTTCACAACCAGTGAATGTTTAGTGAAGGTCTCATTTACTACTTTAGAAATACGTTACAGTTGGGGTTGATTGGGGTTGTGGGTGCATTGGGTTTGATTTAATAAGGTGAAATAGACTGTTTTATTTGAAAGTGCGGCTGCTAGGTAATTACCCACAGAGCTTAATAAATTAGTTGAAGCTTCGCTTGGCAAAGAATGCTAAAAAAACAAAAAAAAAAAAAACAAACAAAAAAGAGCATTTGTGCTTGCACATGATTGGATGATGAAAGTCAGCAGAGCTGAAGTGCGCATGCACTGGAGCTCCAATATGGCCGCCTAAGCCCGGAGCTCCGCACCACCCTGGACCTAAAGCGCACACAGCTCCTCTCACAGCCACCTAGGACAGTCACTAACGGGACACCCTAGCCCCTGAGACCCCCGGGCACACCCCTGGATGTCCAGACCGGCTGCCAGACAAGATCTCAGGCCGCAATTCCACACATCAGCGCGAGGTGGGTGCACCAAGATGGCCGCCGCCACCACAACAGCACAGCCACACCCGGCCTACACAGAGGGATCCCAGGATCAGAGGCAAGTTTTAGCCCCAGCAAAACTCACCTACTCCAAGGTGATCCATGGGAGTACCCAGCTCCCTCTCCAGCCTCCACAGAGTCTCTGCTGGGCCGTGCCATGGAGAACTACACGCTTTCCCTGGTCGGGCCTTCCCAAACCCATCTTCTTGGGACCCCATCCCCAGGCTTCCCAGGCCAAGATTCGGCTAAATTGCCAGCGGACCTATTCCTCAAGCTCTCTGACCTCCTAGAGAGGGGGCTAGCCAACACGGTGGCTAAAATCAGGAGGGACATTAAATCTGATTTTCAAAACCTGGGATCCAGAATGGAGGCCATAGAAAACAATCTGGACATAATGGTATCCAGAACTAATCAGAATTGGTCGTCCAGGACCAGCTTGAAACAGTCCTTTCCAGAATTGACGATTTGGAAAATATGTTCCAAAGATATAACTTCAGTATCCAAGGCCTTCCTGAGACCATCACGGACATTTCCCCTGCAGTCCAAGAACTTATCAAGGATCTAATCCCCAATACCCCTCCTCACCGCCTGGAGTTGGACAGAGCTCACAGGGCCCTGGGACCCCTCAGAAACAATGGAAATGTAGCCACACCTCTACACCATAAAGGAAGAAGTCATGCAACAATCACGCTCCAAGCCAAAGGTGACATGCCAGGGCCATCAAATACAAATCTCTGCAGATCTCTCTCCCTCAACAGTTCAAAAGCAAAGAGCTCTCAAACCGCTCCTGACAGTCCTCTCACAACAGGACATTAAATATCGATGGGCCTTCCCATTTGCTGTGAAATCTACACTGAAGGGCAAGACACACTCTTTCTCACACTTGCCAGATGGTGAAAAGCTCTTCCTAAACCTCAAGCTTGTCTTGCAGGAAGCAGCCATGGACTTTACCACCTCATCTGTAGGCTCTACCAAGCGTCCTCCCCCAGCAAGCCACGTCTCCCCCGTCTGGAACAAAGGAAAGAGGGAGGGACGTGCTGACGTCACCACGCTGCCTCACAGAGGACGGGAGTTTGTTCGTATGCCGGCCGGCGTTGTGATTTTCTTATCTTGCTATACTGTAAGTGATATTTTTTATTTAATAAAAAGTTTTGTACATATTACACTATTGCCATCATCATTCTTTACACATGTATTGTGGAGCTGGAGTTATGGATGGCTAAATGGATCCTTGTAGCCCCAAGTCAGGAAGCCGGTTCTGTGAATAACTAATCTGCCATCAGAGAGCCTGCTGTCTGGTAAGCAGGTCTTTTATGCGGCTTGCAGCACCTTGGTTTTCCTTTCATCTGTTCTTTTGCTGAATAATCATATGCTCCAAACTTTACTGTATCTGGTAAGCGGCCTCAGATCTGCACCTTGGTATTTTTCTTCTGCTAACTAGTTATATGCTTCAATCTTGATTTAATCTGGTAAGCGGCCTCAGATCCCTTCCCTGTTTTTTCCATCTATCATCTGGTGTTTTATCACATGCTTTTCTTGGGTTTATTTCTGGTAAGCGGCTTTTTTGGATATTTTTTTGCACTAGCTCTTTATACACGATATTTTATACCAGCTTGTATGGTTGATGTCACTCACCTCATTGCCCCTTTTGGGCTTATGGCACTAAATATTATATGAATTTTATGATTTATCACTGGTGGAGTGTAATTTTTTATTAAAAATTTTTTAATTTCAAAAGATATATATAATCCATCTATGTCAGTATCACGCTATGTTATTTAAAAAATTTTTTGGGTACAATCTTCGTGGATCTGATCCGGTCTGTGAGTGAATTCTGTCCAGGACGTATCCGGAAGGGTTCCCCAAAGGCCCAGGCTGGGTTATAGCCACCTGTTTTATTTGGCTTGCTATCTGGTAAGCATTTTATCTCACAGGAAGTGTGATACCTGAACATCTTTTATTGATCGTTGAAAACAACAATTCTCACCATTCCATTTAATATTATATTGGTGTTGGACATTTTTCACATGGACTATTTTCACAAAATATTTGATTGATCATTTTTTAGCGCAGCTTTTTTTGTATATTAGCTTTATTTGTGTAGTTCACTTATAGCTGCAGCTTCACGTTTTAAATTCTAGCGCAGTTTTCTTCTTTTTATATCTTTCTCACACTTGCCAGATGGTGAAAAGCTCTTCCTAAACCTCAAGCTTGTCTTGCAGGAAGCAGCCATGGACTTTACTACCTCATCCGTAGGCTCTACCAAGCGTCCTCCCCCAGCAAGCCACGTCTCCTCCGTCTGGAACAAAGGAAAGACCAAGAGATCCAAAGATGGCAGGCCTCCTTAAGACTACAACTCAAATCAACAAATACCCTACTCTCATTTGTTTTCCTCTTCCACAATGGTGGTTCTACCTGTTGAGGGAGCTATTCGCTCCTCACCTACGTGGCCAAATTGTTTCCCCCCCCCCATTTATGCATTCCAAGCTTTCCTCCCATTGCTTGTTACAAGCAAATTACAGGACAAGACAACAAGTGTTTTTTTATTTTCTAAAAAAGCTGTCCTAAGTGTCTTCAATGATTATATGGTACCTCCAAGGCCCTAGTTATCGAGAAGTTCAGAGCTCCTCTCTGGTGCTTTCTGGACCCCTCTTGAGAGCAGCTCCAGGGGCGCTGGGAATTCGGGTTTTTCCGTGGCCTGGGGGATAGTAATTTTTCATGCATTCAGGGCCCTAAATGGGCAGTCTCAGTGCCTTGAGCACGTTTTGTGCTCTTTAAGGGGGCCCTCCCTCTCCCCCCCAACTGGGGAGGGGAGGGAGACACCCAGATGGAGTCCTGGGGATTTTTTTTTCCCCCAATGTTCTATAGATATGATATTATTGGTTGTGTTTATTTTTTGTTACTGTTTAACATAGAAGTGGGGTGGGGTCTAGGGTTACCCCCTTGCACCTCCACCTATCCCATAGTAGCATTTTCCCTATTTCTGTGGGATGGGTTGTCAGTCCTCATTACGGGGCAGACAATTTTTAGCGGTAAGAGTTTGGCAGGAGTGTTTCAAGTCAAACCTGAATGGTCTTCCTAGAAGAAGCTTTTCCTTGTTTTGTAGACTTTCCTCTTTCTCTATATCTCTAACTTTTCATCCTTTTCTAGCCAATCTACAGGTTGTGACATGTACCCGGTTCCAGCCCTGGATCAAGACCTGTCATATACACAGATCTATTTGAAATGGAAGAAGACAGCAATGGGTAAGTGATGGTAGCTTCGACAGCATTCCACCTCTCTGTTCTCATGGCTAACTCAAACCCAACAAGGACATATTTTCGGAATATAGCTACACATAATGCTCAGGGACTAAACTCCCAACAGAAATGGAGGAAAGCATTTGAAAACGACTACTCTCTCAAACTAGACATAAATATGCTTCAAGAGACACACTTCCTGGCCCGATACAACCCCAAATTCCTCCATGAATACTACCCAACATTTTACCTAGTGAATGCAGCAAACAAGACTAAGGGGGTAGCAATCTTATTCTCTAAGCACAGTAAATTTTCCCCAATCACGGACTACAGAGACCTGGAGGGAAGATTTCTCCTAGTAAAGGGAACTTTGGAGGGACAGTTATACTTCATAGTATCCTACTACGCCCCCAATAAGGGACAGACTAAATTCTTCCAGTCTCTCTTTGAAACCCTGAACGCCCTCTTGGAGGGCACAGTCATCTTTGGAGGGGACTCAAGTGCTTTTGACCAGGGGCTAGATCGGTCCAAACCCCCTATGGCCCAGTTGACCCGCCCCACTAAGGTGAGTC
The DNA here is from genome assembly GCF_042186555.1 of Aquarana catesbeiana. Classification (NCBI taxonomy): domain Eukaryota; kingdom Metazoa; phylum Chordata; class Amphibia; order Anura; family Ranidae; genus Aquarana; species Aquarana catesbeiana. Next base: position 370,326,964 of record NC_133325.1, read on the forward strand.
TCAAAATAGCTAGACTCCTTAACTCACAAGGCCTTGTTGACATTTGGAGGGAACTAAACCCCTCGAAATGGGACTATACTCATTATTTCTGCCCTCACCAGTCCTATGGCAGGATCGACCATATCCTAGTTTCCCCAAGCCTCATTCCATCCGCCCAAAAATCGACCATCAAAGATACAGTCAAGAGAGCTACAGATGGACTTTATCAAATTAGAAAAGAACCTTTGCAATCCTAAAGACTAAACATAGGAAATGTCCAACTAAGGCCTCAAAGAACAGTTATACGCAGCTAGGTTAAAGCTCAATCTAGCTCTCACAGCAAAAGTGGCGAAACAGAGTGGGGCCAAATTCTACTATCAGAAAGACAAAATCGGCTCAACGTTAGCCTCTAAACCTCGGTATCGCACCCACACCCTCCCCAAAATTAGGATAGCAGGACAACCCCCTACAGCCAATCCAAACAAAATACTCAAAGCCTTCCATGACTTCTACACTAAGCTCTACAGCACAGCCTCCAGAGACAAGGGCCCATTAATCTCTAACTTTCTGCAGGACCTTCCCTTACCAACCCTATCTACCGAACACAAACATTAGCTAGAGGCAGCCTTTTTTTGGTTAAGGAGATATTGGAGATCATAAAAAAACTTAAGAAGGGTTTAGCTCCTGGACCTGATGGTCTTTCAGAACTCTATTACAAGGTCTTTGCCGGTACTCTTACCCCCTACTTGGCAAAATTTTTCAACGCAAAAACGCTAGGCTCGCCCTTAGACCCTCAACTCAACACTGCCTACATAACGATAATACCCAAACCAGACAAAAATGAGGAAGAAGTGGGGAACTATGGACCCATCTCCCTCATAAACTGGGATAAGGGGGAGCTATCCTGGCTAGGTAGAATATACTCCATACAAATTTTGCTCCTCCCCAGACTGCTTTACCTATTCAGATCCCTCCCAATCAACATAAGGAAAGATCATTTGAAATCTTTCCAAAATAAAATCACTAAATTTATTATCGCCCACACTATCATAAACCCTGACTCTCTGGGATAAAATGAGATCTGAGACCTCACTGACCTGTGAATGTCGGCCCTGGCACATATCTTTCACAATCCAGACTTTATCCCCAGTCAAGACATTAAATCCTTTAAATGGTGGTTGGACAAGGGGTAGTATCACATCGGCCATTTCTCTGGACCAATTTCCCAGAGCTACTGTGTTCAGAAGCTTGACATTCTGATTTTGGAGCAATACAGTTTTCAACAAATGCAACACTTTCTCCTTAAGATTTGGAAGGGGAAACCTGCCCCTCCCAGATTCACACCTTACGAACTATGGTGTGGAGAGGCCACAGATCAATACCAGTCACTTGCTCACCTGTCTTGCAAATCACCTTATATGTTGGCTTGGGAAAATGACCTCCAAATTCAGTGGGATTTAGAGAGGTGGCAGACCTCCTTTTCTAGATCCTTCAAGAGGATTTAATTGAATCTAGCCTTAAAGTGATGACCAGATGGTACCTCACCCCCTCAAAGCTGGCTACCATTTTTCCCACAGCAAACCCTCAGTGTTATCGTGGTTGCCAACTCATAGGCTCCATGGCCCACATTTGGTGGGAGTGTCCCAGAATTAGGTCATTCTGGAACAGGATGTTTGCCTTGATCCAAAAAGTGACAAGTTACCAGCTCCCAAAAACCCCAGCCATAGCTCTTCTAAATTCAAGCCTTCCAAAGATTTCCAAATCAACCACAAATTGATCCATTTTATGCTGCTAGGGGCCAAGCTGACCACAGCCAAAGCATGGAAACAACCCAAAGTCTCCTTCTCAGCAGCCAAACGTAAGATCTTGTGGATTATGTCCCAGGAGAAATTGGCTAGCATCTTAATGAATACGGTTTCGTCATTTGAAACTATCTGGGAACCTTGGGCCCTGCACGTGGGCATCTCTTTCATACCTGGAATCCAGGTCTGACAAATAGTTGCTATCGTTTAGCTAATACCTCCCTTCCTGTTGACTGGCTCTTCCTCTTTTTCCTTTCTCTTCTCGTGACCAATTTTTCTCCTCTTTTCTCTCCCTTCTCTCCTTCACTGTAGTCCATCCTAACATACAAAGTGAATTCACAGGTTTGTTACCTAAAAAAAAATACGACAAGTGGTCCTTTTCACTAGGCTCGAAGGTTTGGTTCTAGTGCTTATCCACCCTTCACAAGGCTGATCGCTTCTTCATGGATTGCTGGAGCAGGCCTCCGGGCACAGTAAGTTCCTATTTGGGGTGCCGGGAGTGCTTCCCCCAAAGATCCCGCTGCATTAACCAAAATGTGAGAGGGCTTGTCAGGGATTACAATGCCAAACCCTGGTTGACTGTTATACTCTTCCTTGACATCTGATTTTAATAGTAATCACAACGGTTTTTCATTGCTTCACTGGAAATGGTGTATTTCATGTTTTTGTATTAAACAAATACAAATCTTTGAAAGAAATTAAACAGAGCTTCACTTCATTTACTAAGCATTGGGGCAAATTCTCTGGCAGAGTACAACTGCACTTGCAAAGTGAACAGTCTTTTTACATTTAGTAAATCAATCTATATCTGTTAAAGACTGCAATATGTATATATATGTTGTCGTTTTTGAAGCGGTTTACCAGGGCTGTGGCTGCAGCTGTATGTCATAACCTTGGTAATAAAAATTTCAGCCGAAATTCCCGTTTTCCTAAAAGAAATCTGAGTGGCCGATTTGCCGCTCGATTATAGCGAGAGTAATAATTATAGCTCAAGACCTCTTTGTAACTCAAAACTGGTAACCTGTAAAAATGTTTAAAGAGTCCCCTATGGAGATTTTTAAATACTGTCTGTCGTTATTCCATGAGCATCACAATTTTAAAGCGTGACATCTTAGGTATCTATTTTCTCAGCATAACATCATCCTTTTTATTTTACCAACAATTGGGTTATAAATTGTGTTTTTGGGGGTTTTTTGCACTAAAATTTAAGTGTACTTTTTCCCAAAAAATTGCATTTGAAAAACCTCTGCACAAATACCGTGTGACTTAAAAATTGCAACAAGTGCCATTTTATTTTATCCATATATTTTCAAATATATTTAATGTTTGGAGGTTCTAAGTAAGGCCTGGTCTTAAAGTGGTTTAGTGAAGTAAACCTGTGTAACAAAAAATATTTTTTTTTACATGTGACTTGTTTTTATTTTTTTTATTCATTTCACTGCATGCCACCTCATTTGATAATATGGTAAATCCGTGTCATGTATAATCTGACCACAAGCGCATCATATAGGTGATGATAGTAAATTGCTTTTTTGTGTAATCTCATTTTCTTAGTAAAAGGTGGGGTGATTTCCTTATCTAACACCAGCTTCAGAACAACAGCATTCCTTTGTGGGAACAGAGTTTAAATTCAAGCCACGGGCTTTTCTTCATCAATATTCAAGTCAGATGAATTTTTAAAGCTTATCCTTAACTATATATTTGTACTGTCAACTGACTTTGCCTATTGAGTAGGCACTTTATTGAGCTAAAATATATATTTTATCTTCTTACTGTGGTAGATAATTTATATCTAAAAAAGAAAATGTGCTGCATTACTTTCCATTCTAAAATGTTCAACATTGTCTGCCAATTACAAAGTTGTTTGCATTTGCTATAAATATCTCCAGCGAAAACTTTGCTTTACTTCATTGCACATTTAGCAACCAGCTTAGCTCACATATCACAGAATGTCACAGCATGTCAGGGGTATAATCATTTATTTTCCCACGGAAAGAGGTATAATATTGATCTATTTGATCTATAAGCAAAATAAGTCAAATGCTGCTATACTGGAAATGCCATTTGTACATCATAAAATGCTACAGAGAGATACTGAGTACTGAGATGCTTGTTTATCCCACTCAAATACATTTCTTTCACAGAACTAAAATCTCCTCTTCATAACTAGTATATAAGCATCTTAATCACTCCTGACAACTTTGGAGATGACATGAGCCTAAGACCCCTTTCACACTGGGGCGCTTTGCAGCGCTAAAAATAGCGCCTGCAAAGCTCCCTGAAAGAGCCGCTGCTGTATCTCCAATGTGGAAGCCCCGAGGGCTTTCACACTGGATCAGTGCGCTGGCAGGACGGTAAAATAAGTCCTGCTAGCAGCATCTTTGGAGTGGTGAAGGAGCGGTGTATACACCGCTCCTTCACCGATCCTGCCCATTGAAATCAATGGGGCAGCGCGGCTATACCGCTGGCATAGCGCTGCTGCAGCAGCACTTTGCGGTGGTTTTAACCCTTTCTCGGCTGCTAGCAGGGGGATAAAACCGCCCCCGCTAGCGGCCGAATGCCGCCGCTAAAATGACCATAAAGCGGCGCTAAAAATAGCACCGTTTTACCGCCCCTGCCCCAGTGTGAAAGGGGCCTAAGTTATTCCCTAGGGGTAATGAATTTAATATTCAATCTATATTTACACAAACTTTGCATAGTCCAGAATAATATATTGAAGATTTGAAAGTAGAATGTACAAATACACATTGATTATGTAAAGGAATGTTGATTATGTTGATTAAGTAAAGGAAAATACACCGCTCGCTTTGCAATGTAGTTGCACTCTGTAAGGGAATTTTCCCCAGAGCCTAATGAATGTGGTGAAGCTTCACTTTTCAAAGAATACTTAAGCACAGGCAAGGAAAAAAAAACAGCATTTTTGCTTGCACACGACTGGGCAATGGAAGTCAGCAAAGCCTCCCCTCATTTTCTAAGCTCTGGGGATAATTCAGTTGCACAGTCTATTTGCCCTTAGTAAATCAACCATACTGTTTTACACATCAGTCCACCTTGCAGCATTATGTGCTTCTCCCTGCCCATAGTAATGCTAATGACCAGCCATATATTTTGCACTCAGTGCCAGATCCACAAACGCACACACACTTCAAACATATGCCAAAAGATGGGGATAACAGTGTAAGGGTGCATTCACACCTGCCAATGCACTCTGCTTCCAATTAGATGTGAGAATCACAGAGGGGTTCCAACAAATAGCTGCAGTTGACATGCCCTTTGAAAGAATTAGGGTGCATTTACACTTGCGAATGCAACCTGCAAGTGATTAGATTTGAGAACCCCAGCGAGGGGTTCCCACGATTAGCTGTGGGAGGCAGCCCCTTTGAAAGCAATGGGTGGCTACCAGCTCCTACATCTAATTACGACCACTTGCATGTAATGCAGCAATCGCATGTAAGTGATCAGCTCAGAACGCAGGCAGTCTGTGTTCAGGGTCCATCACTTGCATGTGATGGCTGCATGAGAGATTACATGAGTGGCCGTGATTAGCTGCGGGAGGCGGCAGCCACCCATTGGTTTTAAAGGGGCTACCTCCCGAAGCTATTTGCGAGAAACCCTGGCTGGGGTTCTCAAATCTAATCAGAGGCAGGTTGCATTCACACGTGTAAATGCACCCTAAAGTTCCCAATATCTCAAAATATGCAGCTTATAATAAAATAGTACCTGGTGATCCTAGCACTAAATTGTTCAGACACTCCCTATTATAGGGTGACAATGCTCTGTATCCCTACTGTTTTTTGTGTTCTCACTCACAGGCTTCCAGTGGAAACTACAAGTGGCCATTTAAATATACTTTTGCGGGCATGAAAACCACCACGAGCAATGCCATGCAGCCATCATTGGAGTGCATGTATGTATACAGGAAGTGCCAGCAAGGGGGTTGCAGAAAATCACAAGAACTGAGATAAAAAATTGTTAAGACAAATATTTTTTTTAAAATAAAAAAAAAATTGCAACTGCTTACATTACACAGATCTTTAGCAAACTTTAGCAAGGGGTTGATTTACTAAAACTGAAGAGTGCAAAATCTGGTGCAGATGTGCATGGTAGCCAATCAGCTTCTAACTTCAGCTTGTTCAATGTAAGGAGAAGTACAGCCTAAGCTCGTTTGGCTGTACTTCTATGGATCACAGGAGTGCAGTTCGTTCTGCACTCCTGTGATCCGTTTTCAGCAGAGAATGGACTGAAATCCACTCTCTGCTGATGTCACGGTGTCAGTCCAGGCACCACATCATTGCGACAATAAATTTTGGATCCACCAGGTTTCTAGACTGACACCTGTCTCAGCCTCTCAGCGAGCCGTGGAGAGCCTGAGCCGGCCGCCTCTACCCCTCCACAGCCCAGCACTCCAATGAGCAAGGAGGGGGCGGAGCAGAGAGCTGTGACTGACAGTCTACAGCTCTCTGCTTGGGGAGCTCTGAAAACTGAGTGGTCAGCGATGATCGGACCGATGCCGCATCCTCCTAGGTAAGTATGATTCTAAAAAAAAAAAAAAATATGCTTTACTTCTCTTTTAAACTTTGACAAAAAATCTGAAAGCTGATTGGTTTCTATGCAGAGCTGCACCAGATTTTGCACTTTCCCGTTTTAGTAGATTAATCCCTAAGTGTCATCCAGTTAGGGTTTACATGTAATAGTATCACTGTGACAAAGGACAGCTTCATGGGCAGAGGCACTGAACTCCACCATTCCACAACAATCTGGCCAGCTAAAGTTACTGTGTTTGTCCCCTGTGTCGCCATCATGGCCTGGGTATGTCTTCCTCTGCTTCATTGCACTTTTGTACTGCAGCAGCATAAGTGTCTGAACTAGCAAGCATTTGGTGATTCAGCAATAAAGGCAAGAGTATTCTGACCTTACCATTCTTATACAAATCTCAACTCAACTCAGTGATATAGTGGATGTGTAGCCTCCTCAATGCTGCACGACCCCTTCTAAAAATCTGCTCTGCCACTCTTCATTCTCTCCTCTAGGCCAGTGATGGCGAATCTTGGCACCCCAGATGTTCTGGAACTACATTTCCCATGATGCACATGCACTATGTAGTGTAGCGAGCATCATGGGAAATGTAGGTCCAAAACTTCTGGGGTGCCAAGGTTCGCCATCACTGCTCTAGGCTATAAATTCTCCATAGGATTGAATGTCCCGTGTATTTTAAAGAAGAGTCATTGGTTCTCCACTTGAGAATGTTTGGTGAAAGTCACATTCACCACTTTGTAAATGGACATGTAAGTATTTCGCTTAGTACTGTATATCTTTTCAAAGGTTCCTCTCTATATGTGAAATGCCCTTGTAAGCTTCCATCTTGATAGTGGTTGTATGGATTTATGTTTGTCTATTAATCAGAGCATCACTGAACCAGGCAGCAGAATACACTTGCAAAGGAACACATGAGGATTTCAGAAAAATGCTGTTACAGCATGCTAAGCAGCATACACATTGCAGTGGCCCTAAATTAATCCAGCAATACAGTCTTTCCATTATCATAGTCTGCTGTATGCCAGATAGTTAACAGTTTAAGTAAAGTGATTCAATTATCATAGCTTATAGCGATAAGCATGCACATAAAGGACACTTGCTATAGCAGTATTAGTCTATGCTGTAGTTAAAGTAAAGTTGTCAAGAAAGAAAAAAGTGGTGGTCATTGAATATGCTAGTTGGAGAAATTGCAGATGCATACAGAAATGCATTTATTTCAGAGATGTACTAAAAATGTTTTTTACACAAAATATAAAGCGTTAGAGCTATTTGCTTTAATTGTAACCAACACAAGTATTTCTAAATCTAAGTCTGCAGGGCAAATATTAAGATTTTTATAGCATGCTTCACAGGAAGACACTAATGTCTGTCTGTTAAAATGGTGTAGATTTTTTATTAAAAAAAGGACAGATTGGGATTGCATGACATTTTGATGAAGATCCATCCTTCTACCACTGATTAACTGAGGACTTGGATCGATTCTCAGAACAGATTGGCTAAATGACACATTTCATGAAAATTCCAAGTGATAATTAAATTAAATCAGACTCTGATATAATTCCTTGGGTGTCAATACAGGGAAACAGTAATGGAATTCCCATGTTATGCATGAGTCGCAGTCCAATAAATACTGTTGATTATTTATTACAACAGTTTCCAGCTTAAAGCGGTTGTATACCCATTTTTATGACTTTCTATTGAATTATCAATTGCACTGTTTAAAATTTGCCATCAATAATTGTGTCTTTACCTGCTTGCCTTGACAGTTTTTGCTATATTAGTTTGTGATGACGTCGCCAGCGCATGTGCCCTATCTTCTATCTTTCCGGCAAGCCGAGACCCTGCCGGAAAAATGTTGTGTCTTTCGGGGCTGCGTCATTTCCTGTTGTCGACGTCAGCCACAATATCCCGCAATGCTTCCTCCTAATTCTTTGTTGATTCGCTATGCTTCGTTTCTGTAGTAACCAGAAATGAAGAAGAGGCTTGGATAATGTGATTACTGTGCATGCGCAGGATTACGGAGTCGAAAATGTACTGCGGGCAGAAATAAATACCTATTCAGGCGTGGAGCACCACAGTTGAGATGGCGTCAGCTATTATGAAGAAGCAGCGTTTCGGATATAAAGAATATTTACAGTAAGAACTATTTTATGCTTACCCATAGTGCCCATTGAATCTAAATTAATAGTTAATTTACAATATCGTTAAAATCGTTTTTCTTTAGGAGGGTTTTCTACCGCTTTAAAGTAAAGCCTTATTCAGAAATATAGAAGATACAATTGCCAACATCCTTCTGAAAATTCTGGTTGCCTGGTTTTTATGTTTGAAATCTGGCTTCAATATATCTCTCAGTAACTAAGAACAAGCATGTAGATAAGGAATGTCAGAGAAGAGTCAGAAGTCCTTCTTTGCATGCATGTTTTGGGTCATCGAGCTCCCATCTGCATGCAGCGTTGAGGTGGATGCATGTGCAACAAAACAGCTCAGTACTGAGGACAGGTCTCAGCACCCATCTGATTGAGCCCCTTATCCTTCCAACTTTAACCTTCTAGCAGGACAAGGAGTCATACCTCTGTCTTATGAGCAGGGAGTTGAGAAACAAGGAAATAGTAAAATAACCTTCATGACTATGCAATACAGAAGAGCTGTGTGAAGAAAGTCATTGGCAGAACTGAATTTCAAATCCTTTGTAAATTAAGCACAATTCATATAGCTGTTATAAGGCTTATACTGTGCAAATTTAGCTATGCTTTAGCAAAATTTTCAAAAACCTGGATTTGTGGAACATTGTGAAAATTTTAACCACTTAAAGTGGCGATAAACGCAAAAGCAAAAATCAATATTTTGTATCTTACTAATTTTTAGATGTGTTGGCTGCATTTATTTTCTTTTTAGCCTTTTTTTCCTTTATTTTTCTTGGTGATCCTGCCAATAGCACACTTCCCGTCTCAGGGTGTCTGCATTCTGAATGACGTAGTAAAGCATCATAGTTTTTCTTTATTGGAGTTTCTTTATAAATATTTAATTTGGGTTGCGGAACCTTTAATAATATTTGCTCCCTCCCTCACCTTTCTTTTTGTTTGTTTCTGAATAAGTACATTTTGGGTGGAAGACACCTGTGGGTGACTACAGTGATCAATACAGAGCTTTTTGAGAGTAAGACAGTATAACACTAGGTCACTATTGAGTTGTCATTATTGTCGTAATGGCAATGATGACATAATGTATAACTGAGGAACCGTTACATTTATTAGGCAACATGTAGGTCTTTCGTTAAGCACTATTGAAATAGGCAATGACTCTGTTGCGCTTTAAGTATACCTTGCACAAATGCACTCACATTTTACACAATAACTAGTCTTAGCAAATAATATGAGAAATATATAAATTTGGTGACTTATATTTATTTTAATGTGATTCATCTATTTTCTATTTAGTTTACATCACACATTCTATATTGTTTAGAAGCCACTGTGTACATCACGATTATTCTTGTTAGTGATGGTTAATCAGGTTGCACCACGTTGTACATGTTTGGTTGGTGTTTTTTATTTTATGTCTTTTATTCCCATGCACATTGGGCGTTAAAATAACGTTATAAAAAGGCCAGTAGATTTACAGTGAGTTTTTCAATGTTTTTCAGCATTTTTGCAATAGTTTTTTCTGTGTTTTCAGTGTTTTTTTAGCATTTTTAAGCTTTCTTTTTTTTTTTTAAATCAATGGGATCAAAAGCGTTAAACGGTAAAAAACTATGAAAAACGCAAAAAAAGCTATTGCAAAAATGATGAAAAACATTGAAAAACTCACCGTAAAGCTACTGGCGTTTTTATAATGTTATTGCACAATAGCTAACAGATATGCAAATGTCTTATTGTAAACAAACTGAACTACAATACATATATGTGATCCATGCAACTAGCAATAAACTGAGATTTTTGCTTGATATTCCTTTGTTATACCATGTGTTGAATGTTTTACTGCAGGAAGGTGGGCAAGTGTGAGTGGCCAATGGTTATTCTAGAGCGCAGATGAGTAAGGCAGCCCATAAATGGATCAGTTATTTTCATTCAACTAGCAGGTTGAACAAAAAAAAAAAAAAAAAAAACTGACCCAATTCCTCCATCCACACATTTGAGGTAAATGTGGTTACCTATTGTAACCACATTGTGCGCTATTGTATTCTGACAGGGGTACTTCCCCAGTGTCAAAATACACTGATCAGCTACAGGCTACAGCTTACAGTGCTAATCCAGTAGGGAAATGTAACAGAGCGGTAGTATAGAAGTCTATCAGTAAATCGACAAACATGGATCGAAATTCGAACTGTCCCCGCTAAAGCAGCTGAGGTTTGATCCATGCATGGCTGGAGTTAGGCACACAGATCTTATCAGAAACCATAGGCAATTAATTAAAGCAGTTCATCCCCCAGGGATCGGTCTGTAACTTTAAATATACAGCTCTGTGTAAAGAATCCCTAGCTAAGAAAAACCATGGGACTTTGAGGTAACAAATCACGACAATATTAATTAAAACCACGTTTTTATTTATAGCATACAAATTTAAAAAAAAAAATCACTTGTTAACTGCTGTTCCACATACATATAAAACTTAATTTCCTGCAATCTATCAATTTCCCTTTAAGTTTGTTGGACTGCTTCCCTGCCCTTTAATGCTCTGGAGTTCCTGGAGATAAGGTGGGTGGCTTCCGAATGACATTTTACGTTGGTGCTTCTTGATCAACCTGCCACTTTTTGGTGAGAAAGCTCCAGGCCAATTAAGAGGGCTATATAGCAAGCAGACTGCATTTAATCACGGTGGCTTAGTGGTATGGTGTTATATTTGTGGGATTGTATACGCCCTTAAGTAATTTACCATCTTACATATTTTCCATTATATCTTTTTATAGCATAGTGAAATATGAGGCCTTTAGCCCATGAGGCTCAAGGTGTGGCTGCTGCAAGAGGTACCTCTTATGTGGTTAAGGTGCTGGATGACTGAAGGCATTCATTGTTAGGGACATCATCTTGCTTTTAATTTTGTAATTAATGGAATATTGAGTTGTTCATGTTCAGGTCGTATATCTGTTGACCCCCTATACAATAATTGTATGCCATTGTTGATAGGATATTTATTTATTTATTTCAGGTACTTATATAGCGCCGTCAATTTACGCAGCGCTTTACATATATATATATTATACATTCACATCAGTCCCTATACCCTCAAGGAGCTTACAATCTAAGGTCCCTAACTCACATTCATACCTATACTAGGGCCAATTTAGACAGGATCCAATTAACCTACCAGCATGTCTTTGGAGTGTGGGAGGAAACCGGAGTACCCGGAGGAAACCCACGCAGACACAGGGAGAACATGCAAACTCCAGGCAGGTAGTGTCGTGGTCGGGATTCGAACCAGCGACCCTTCTTACTGCTAGGTGAGAGTGCTACCCACTGCACCACTGTGCCGCCCATTATGTTCCAAATATCAAGTGATTTGCATTGCAGATTATTGTCTCCCTACTATTCCTGGTGAAGCAAGCATTGACAAGAGAAATGCATTGAATTTTGGATATTCTGATACATATTTGGATCAAATAATGAAATTATGTAGTGTAAAATAATTCAAATGTAAAATTGAGCATTTGGATATCCAGTGTGGAATGATGTACATTCTGTTTATATGTATATGGAACAGCAATTAACAAGTGTCTTTTTTTTATGATATGAATAAAAACATGTGATTTTAATCAATGCTGTAATTTGTAATTTATTTATTTTGAAATAACAGTTTATATTTTGATATATTTAAAAAGATATGTGGACATGTGCTAGGAGTATGTATGTGTGGTTTTGTTGAGAAGTGTTTTATTGCTGTTGTAAAGAGTACCCAGATAAATTTTGATGTATATATACAGTGACAATAAAGTATATCTATCTATCTAATTTGGTACCCTAAAAGTCCCGTAGTTTTCATTTTTAAGGTTTTTTTTTTTTTTTTTATGCATATTCAATTTGGGATGTGGTACCTTTTAATAACATTATAAATATCCCCCCCCCCCTCTTTTTTTTCTTGTTTTATGAATGCTAGGTTTGCAAGTACACACAAAGAAAGGTCATTGTAATCAAAACTCAAATATGCTTGTCATTCTGGACAGAAAACATAGTTAATCAGAATCACAAAAAATTCTGGTTAAAATGATTGAAAAAGCTTTGTAAACCAAGATTAATCATATTAAGGGCAGTGAGTTTGCTTTGAAAATTCATAAATATGGTTTTTACACTGAGATATTAGTATAAGCTGTGAAGCTGTTTGCTTTTAATGTTTACTAAAGATTTCTGTTCTTTTGCTACAAAAATGCTTATTTCATACTATGTGCGTAAAATAACCTTTATGGAATTTTTCAAGCTTTAATGTCGTAGAACATTAATTCACAGTGAATATGCTGATAAACAGAAATAGATTTTTTAATGTTAAAATTAAAACAGATCTCAGCAAAGTGATTTAAATTAAATATAATGATCAAAATACAAAATAGCTGATTGCATTAGGATGCACCCCTTTTAATAATGCATAAGGCCACTTGGGCTGATTATCTGCGTGCCCTGTGCAGGGCATTGTGTTGCATGCCTCCCCGTGCCAGTGTTCCATTGTGTTCTATTGGAACACATAGCTACACAGACAGAGCTGCTGTGTGCCAATTTGATATGCAGGTGCATTCAGGGTAAGTCCCAAATGCACACAGGGTGCATTCAGGGACCCAAGCCAGAGAGTACCTGCATGTCAATATGTGACTTTGGAAAAAAATTGTCCACACTAGTGATGATTTAGGCCCTGCTCACCCCAGGCATTTATCTGTATGCCCTGTGCAGGGCCATCTTTTCCCAGCACAGGGATGCACAGGTGTTGCGCAGGTGTTGCGTGCATTTCAGTGCTGGCTTCCCATTGTTCCCTATTGCTACATGTGGCATGGATGGATGGACAGAGCCACTGTGCCCCAATAGAGAACAATGGGAAGCCAGCGCTGGAATGCACGCAACACCTGTGCATCCCCGTGCTGGGAAAAGATGGCCCTGCAAAGGGCATACAAAACAGCTCAGTACTGAGGACAGGTCTCAGCACCCATCTGATTGAGCCCCTTATCCTTCCAACTTTAACCTTCTAGCAGAACAAGGAGTCATACCTCTGTCTTATGAGCAGGGAGTTGAGAAACAAGGAAATAGTAAAATAACCTTCATGACTATGCAATACAGAAGAGCTGTGTGAAGAAAGTCATTGGCAGAACTGAATTTCAAATCCTTTGTAAATTAAGCACAATTCATATAGCTGTTATAAGGCTTATACTGTGCAAATTTAGCTATGCTTTAGCAAAATTTTCAAAAACCTGGATTTGTGGAACATTGATTTGATTTGAAAGAACATTTTAAAGTCACTGTATATCCCTTCGAGTACATCAATCTTTAAGAAATGAAAATAATATGGCACAGTTGTAAAATCTGCAATGAACAGGTCATCCTACAAAAGTGAATGACTATGCAAAGAGACTTTTGAAGACTGATGAGACCACTCTGAAGGAGTTACAAGCTTCAGTGGCTGATATGGGGAAAAGAATATGTATACAACTATTGCCAGAGTGCTTCACCAGTCAAAGCTCTATGAAGTAGAGGCACAACCCTCTCCTCTCTAACTCAAACTCACATCACATCTTACCTACAGTATAGTTTGCCAAAAGATATGTGAGAGGTTGTGAAGGTAAGCTTGAAGAAGGTTCTGTAGTATAAGGCCAAAACTGAACTTTGTAGCCATCAGATCAAACACTGTTTGCCTTATGCCAAACACATCCTTGTATGTACACCATGCCCATAATGAAGAATGGTGGTGGCATCATCATTCCCTAGGGATATTTTCCTGCAGCAGGCTCCGGAAAGCATTTCAAGGGCAGGGTGAAGCAAAATACAGGAAGTCCTAGAGAAAAATTTAATGCAAACTGCAAAAAAAATGAGTCTTGGTAATGATTTGTCTTCTTACAAGCCAATAATTTCAAGCGTGAAGCCAAAACTATACAAGAGCGGCTTAAAATAGCAGTGTTAATGTCCTGAAATTGATACATCAGAGTCCAGATCTCAATTCAACAGAGAATTTATGAACTTAGACTTGAAAATGCCTGTTCATTCACCATCCCTCTACCACCTGACAGAGCTGGAGCAGTTATTCAAAAAGGAATAGAGACGAAGAGGGTGATTTACGAAAGCTATAGATTTCCATATTTACAAAATGGTGCACCAGTGCATTTACTATAGCGATCTCAGCACACGGGAGAATGCAATCTGTGCGCCACTATGGACATGGCGCACGGCATCTTTAAATTAATATTGACTGAAGATGGAGGTGCCAATATTACGGGCAGTGGCAGCTGATGCTCAAAATTTTTGGGGGCGCAAACAAACTGAAATTCTAAAAAAAAAAAAACATCAATTGCAGCCTCATTGTACCATCAATTGCAGCCACTGTGCCATCAAACGCAGCCACTGTGCCCATCAATTGCCGCCACTCTATCATCAAATGCAGCCACTGTGCCCATCAATTGCCGCCACTGTGCCATCAAACGCAGCCACTGTGCCCATCAAACGCAGCCACTGTGCCATCAAATGCAGCCACTTTGCCATCAATTACAGCCACTGTGCCCTATTAATTGCTGCCACTGTGCCATCAAACGCAGCCACTGTGCCCATCAATTGCCACCACTGTGCCATCAAATGCAGCCATTGTGCCATCAAACGCAGCCACTGTGCCCATCAATTGCCGCCACTGTACCCATCAAACACAGCCACTGTGCCATCAAGCGCAGCCACTGTGTCCATCAATCGCAGCCACTGTGCCATCAAACGCAGCCACTGTGTCCATCAATCGCAGCCACTGTGCCATCAAATGCAGCCACTGTGTCCATCAATTGCAGCCACTGTGGCCCATCAAATGCTCTCACTGTGCCATATCAAATGCTGCCAGTGTGCCATATCAAATGCTGCCAGTGTGCCCCCGGTCGCCGTCTGCACCTACCCTGTCTCGGTGGGACTGCTCCTTGATGCTCCCCGATGTCTTCTCCCGTCCTCTTTTCCTGTCCTCTGCTATGATTGGATGCCTGATAGGCATCCAATCACAGCGCCTGTTGTTTCAGCCAATCAGGTGACGAGTAACACCTGGGTTGATGTGAGGTAGTTTAGTAACAACTGCCCAAGTAACAAATATGCCCAAAATAGAATGAGAAAGTAACATTTTCAGAGAAAGCCTGCTGTGCTGACAAGTATGTTTAGAACTGCGTGAGATCAATGTAAGCAGTGCGCATGCGCAAGTGGCTCTTGCGCTCGTTCACATGCGCTTGTTCACTGCGTGACCAAAATCTTAGTAAATGTTAAGCAACGTACATGCAATTGCACGGTTTGAACAGGTGCACCTCTAAACTTGACAATTTTTTTTTATGCTGGTTCACCTTTATGTATTTTTTTAAGGAGATTTACACGCAGTTCATGTTAGCATGTTACATTGCCAACATGTGACATGCACCTTGTTAAAATTATGTAAAAAGACTCTCGCTCCTCTAGCTCCTCCTAAAAGGGCATTTAAACTTCCCCCTCTAATGCATATGATTTCCTTGGGCTAGCTTTTGCTTTTAAAGGGGAACTCCACACTCCATTCTCCAATGCTCTTGTCTCCCCCATCTAATCCCTTGGATTTCCATGGACTAACTTTTGCTTTTAAAGGGGAACTCCACTCTCCACTCCATTCTCAAACCACATCCTTTTTCAGAGCCAGCTAGGAAAGAGGCAGGAAGAGCAATCGCCCAACCTCCTCCTGAACCATACAGGGCCACATGCACTCAACATAGCTGGCTGCCTTTGGGGCATGTTGGGCTTAGCCCAATACCAACCACAAAGCACCTTGTACCCACTATTTTAAAGGGGCTTTCTACATTCCGTAAAGTCTCCTGTCTGCAGCCCCCCACAACCCCAGTGTAGGGTTGTGTGGAAGAGGCCCTTGTCCCCCTGAATATGGGAACAAGGTGGTTGACTTTTGGGGTGCCCGAGCCCCTCCTGCCCCCAAGCATCCACCCCCCCTTCATGGGCTGGCTTGCTGTGAGTTTGGCAAGGGGTTTGTTAGTGTGTCGGAGGGGCACAATATTTTTTTAGTTTGGGGTGGTATTTTTCATGTGGCGGTTCTCATTTTAAGCCTTAACAGACCCAAATGGCCGTGTATGTATTGGGGGGCAGGCTATTTTTTGTTTTGGGTTAAAATCTTGCAGATTTTTAGGTTTTCTCTTAAGCCGTACATCTTTGAAGCAGCATTTTGGATATATGCTACAGATGCACCACTTTACAGGCAGAGTAAGTCCCCCCCAAATTACTAGCTTTTAAGCAAATTTGCATTTTTAAAGGCACTTCTCCTTGTTTCGTTTTTGGGGTTGTCCAAATTGGTGACATTGATATATGTCCCTCAGGGTGGGACCTGAGCCCCCATACCCATTTTAAGGCCAATAACTAGAATATAAGCTGGCCAAGGGGGAATAGCAAAATTAACAAGTCAGTTCCCATAGATTGCAATGGTATTTGTTGTATAACTTTTGCCCATGTTAGGCTCTTTGTTTGCCCCCCTGGACCAGGGGGTGTTTGTCCCATCTGTAATTTTGTAGCATGCTGGATGATGTGCTTAATTTTGGACAGGGGGTGGCTTATTTTGTGCTAGCTGCATTTGGGTTGTTTTTTGGGTTAGTAATTTAAGGATATCCTTAACAAGTGTACCCACTTTTAAGTTCTGTCTTTGGGTGAACTTGCATTTTGTGTGTTTCATGAACTGTGCATGTGTTTTCAATTGCCTCATTAACACACAAACCTATGTTATATAAAGCGTGTGTGTGTGTGTGCGTGTGTGTGTGTGTGGAGAGTACATTTGGGTGTCCTTATAGAGTTTGTAACACATGTATTTTCTCTTTGTATTTTGTTTGTTATCTTTGCAAAACAGATGTGTTTTATAGTAAGTATTTTTAGCTTTTGTTTATTTATTTATTTGGGGGGATATTTGTCACTGAAATATTTTTGATGTTGTCAATCTGTGTTTTTTGTAGGTTGTTAGTTTCACTTTGATTTAATTGTCTGTGCTGCATTATTTTGCAAAATCTTCCTCAAGATGTTGTGACTAATAAATGTTTAAATCCTTAAGAGACTGTCCGTTAAAAGGACTGGGCGCAGTCCTATTAACTTCTGTTAATTTCCTCTGCAAAATGGTCAGCTCTCAAAACCATATTCTGTTAGTGTCTCAAATTAACATACATGTGTTTTTTGCTTTCCTTGCTCTTTTCCAAGTCCTGTTTTGTTGCCCAATAAAATTTGTAGCAAATTTTTATGTTTTATGTGTTTTGTTAATAAGTTGTTTTGCAGATGCATGCTCAATCCAAGTAATGCATTTTACACTCCCCCCCCCCCCCCCCCAACAATTTTCATGCAACAGATTTCCCAGCTGCAGCTTAACTAGGCTGTTTGGCATGGCAAAATATATAAAGGTTTGATTTGTCTAAAAGCTACTTTCCTGGTGCCCTCATGGTAGCATATGCATTAATTGTGCGTATGCTGCCATGGATAGGCACAAGGAAAGGAACATTAGATAAGGAGAGGTAAGTATTCAATTTTCCATTTTAGCACAGTGGTTTTCAGCCTCAGTCCTCAAGTACCCCAGATAGGACATGTTTTGGGAATTTATCTTAGCTAAAATAGCTGTCCAAAATACCAAGCCATCGACTCTGATTTAAAGCACCTGTGATAGATTAAGGAAAACCTGCAAACATGGCCTGTTGGGGGTATTTGAGGACAGGGTTAAGAACCACTGATTTAGAGCACTGAGCTAAAATCTAGCTCAAGACAATCCTATTCTAATTGTGTGCGTTTGAGGGAAACCAAGTGAGTGTTAGAACCCCTGCTTGTCTTTTTTAGGTTGGGCTTTGTGTCCCTTTTCTGAAAATTGGCTTAACTTCCTGTCACATAGCCAAACAGGAAGTGAGGGTAAAACCCTACCAATGTCTTTCCTTGGGGACACACAGATCAATCTAACTAGTGTCCCCATTAGGCAAATTGCACTCTAGCACATTGTTGTGTACACCCCAAATTATTAGGTATTTTGTGGTTTATTAAAGGCAAATCCACTCTGCAATACAAGTGTACTCGCTGTAAATCTGAGGGGAAGCACTGGTGATTTTACCATCCAAAAATGTAGAAGCAAAGATGCTGTTTTTTTATTTTCCTTGCATGTCCCCCTTGGATCTCCAGCAACTGCACTTCCAAGTGCACTTGTAGTGCAAAGTGGAGTTGCCTTTAGTAAATAAACCCCAAAGTCCAAGATACCTAATAATTTGGGGTGTACAGAGCAAAATGCTAGAGTGCAATTTACCTGATGGGGAAACTATTTAGATTGACCTGTGTGTCCCCAAGGAAAGACATTGGTAGGGTTTTACCCTCACTTTCTGTTTGGCTATGTGACAGTATGGATGAGCCAAACACCCCCTGGTTCGGTTCGCACCAGAACATCCGAACAGGTAAAAAATTTGGAAGAACACACGAACACCGTTAAAGTCTCGGACATGAACATGAAAAATCAAAAGTGCTCATTTTAAAGGCTTATATGCAAGTTATTGTCATAAAAAGTGTTTGGGGACCCGAGTCCTGCCCCAGGGGACATGTATCAATGCAAAAAAAAGTTTTAAAAACTGCACTTTTTTCAGGAGCAGTGATTTGAATAATGCTTAAAGTGAAACAATAAAAATGAAATATTTCTTTAATTATCATACTTGGGGGGTGTCTATAGTATGCCTGTAAAGTGGCGTGTTTTTCCAGTGTTTAGAACAGTACCACAGCAAAATGACATTTCCCCCCTCTTTTCCTGTTGCCTGCCAGGTTGTGTGCTCAGATAAGGGTCTGGTATGGAATTTGGGAGGGCCCGCAAGCAATTTTTAAAACATTTTTGGTGCGGGGTTCCCCTTAATATTCATACCAGACCCAAACGGCCTGGTAATGGACTGGGGGGGAACCCATGCCCTTTTTTTTAATGTGTTTTATCTATATTGCCGAGACCCGACAATTCATTATAGCCGCAATCAGTTTTAAATGACAATTTTTCCTTTAGAAATGTAATTTTGCTGTGGTACTGTTCTAAACACTGGAAAAATGCGCCACTTTACAGACATACTATAGACACCCCCCCAGGCATGATATTTAAATAAATATTTCATTTTTATTGTTTCACTTTAAGCATTAAAAAAATCCTGCTCCAGTTGTTCAGGAACCACAATTCCCATCATGCCTAGTCATGTCTGTGAATGTCAGAGTTTTACAATGCCTCATTGGATGTGTAGTTCTGCAACAGCTGGAGAGCCGTAGTTTGAAGATTCCTGATCACTCTAGGATATCTTGTATAATGCCCAAGAAATATCGTTTGGAAAATACAAGTGGGTCATGGCACATCTACATTCCAAATCTGGCACTTAAGATGGTCATGTACTATGCAATCTGAGTGGCCAATCTCTGTACAACTCGATATTTAGGCAAAATAGGTAATAGGAAGACGCACTTGTACAATTAATTAAAATTATAGGAAATCAAACAGGCTCTTGTACTAAATCTAATTTATTTAAGACCTAACTGTGTAAAGATCAAGATCTGAAAATATTAATTTATTGGGTTTAGAAACACTTCTCTGTTCTTTGTAATGTATTGAAAAATTAGAGTAAAAAAAGAAAAAAATACATTTCAAAGATATTAGAAGTGATAGGAATGAGATTAGCATCAAAAGGGTTAATTAACTGAGAACACCTACTAATTGCCTAACAAGACACATCCAATGAGATTAAATTAACCAATTGAATTGGGCATGTGCTAATATCAATAAGAAAACCGCAGTTACCTAGCGACAGTTGCAGTTTACATATGTAGGTATTTATTATCATTATTTGCGCTTCAATGTGCTCCGGTTTGCACATTCAATTAATGACTTTTCCAGCGTACCAATTAATGTATGAACTGGTGCAGTGCCTTCTTCTTAGTAAATCACCCCCAAAGTACAATGTTCAGATGTGGAAAGCTGATACAATTACTATTCCCACAGACTTACACAGGCTGTAATTGCTGCCAAACATGCATCTACTAAATACTAATTTGAAATGGGCATATATTTATAAAGTCAGTCCTTTTGCGTTTTTTTCTTTGCAATTATCTTAAATCACATTTTAGAGATCTATATACATATATACTTGTAGCAACATGTCCCATTGAGACATTCATGTAAGCTGTAATATATTTTACTCCTAAAGTGTACAAAAACATTCTGTTCTGTCAGAAATATGCTTGATTCATGTAGTATATTCATAAATGTCTGTCAGCTATGTTCTAATACTTCCTTTCTCTATGTAAAAGAAAACACTTTAAAGCCCTGTTAACACATCCAAAGCTTTTTGGAAAGAGCGGTAAATGGTTAAAACATCTGTAAAGTTTTAAAAGTCCCTGTTAAGGAGAATACCCCCATGCCCTATTTTGTTTAACTCCCATTTTGTTACCTAGGGAAATTTGCCCCTAGGTAACAAAATCTAATGACTTACTTTTTCTGTTTTCTGTTGAGCAGACAGCTTTCTTTTCTACAGATATCCTTTAACTTACCCCAGCACTCCCCCTCCAATCCCCCATCAACCCCCTAGGATTTAATACCCACCTGTCTATTCCCCTGCCAGATCCACTGTGTGCACAGCCACTCTCTATTCTTGTGGAGAAACTATTAATTGTGGGACTGCATGATATATGACTACCTCAAAAGGAATAAGAACTAGCCAGAAGGTTTTGCAGCAGTGGATGGATGGCTCCCCATGAGTCCCATTGTGTGTGTGTCTGGCAGAAGTGACCATAACACTTTTGTGGGTGTTCCAGGGGTGGGAGCTGTGCAGGTAAAGAATAATTGTAAAAAAAACAGTGACCATATGAATCTTTGTGGAATTCTTAAGGGCCTTAAGCCAGCCTTAGATAAATCAAATTTCAATCCATCTTCCATTGCCCATGGTTGAAGGAAAGAAAACCGCATAAGGTATGACCTGTCTCATACCTTTCTGTTTTAATATATCCTTTTTGCCCCTCGTATTAGGGAGCTTCCAGGAGATAATCAAGTGTAAGGTTGATAATTAGGTGTGTAGAACAGAAACACTGCAATAAATGCCACTCAATGTAGGTGGTGATGTAATCATGGTAATGTTACCTAACACATCAACACATTCAATGCCATTTCAGAATTAACATAGTACTCATTATTTGTTTAAGTACACCTGTAGTTTTGGGAAAATCTACATATTGTTGGTAAAGAAGGTAAATGGAGAAAGTTAGCTTATTTACTTCTAGCTAACTCATGACATTTTGAGTGCGTTTTATGAGCTCTTACCTGACATGCTAAGCAGTATGTTACTTATTTGTTTTGATTTTTATTTTTTTATTATTTTGTTTCCTGTTTTATTATAATCTTTGATAACGATTCTTTATTTTGATGTATAAAAAATGACTATGTGAAATGTAACACGCATGATGTATATTTATAATGTTTATCATTTATAAACCTTTTTCTTGATTTAATAAAACAAAAAGGAGAAAGTTGGATTAAAGACATTTGCATTGTCATAAGTTAACCCCCAGTTTTCTGCTTGTGTATTCTTACCTCCTTGCTGCAGTGCTTCTCTACCCTGAATTCTTTCACATGTGTGGTTTGGCTGTGCTCACCTATAAGCGTGACCTGCTATTCTGTGGGCTTTTATTTCCTTCCCTTCCATCACTTACTGACCCTTCCTGGCTTGCCTATAAAAGACATGCTCAGTGTAACCCACATTGCCTAAACAACTTTACAGTTCTCAGAGCTCCTGTTCTCTTGTCACTTGCATATCCTGTGCCTGACTACCCATGTACCGACCCCGGTTTCGTTTACTGTCTATGCTTGTTCACTACTCACCCTGACCTTGGGTTGTCTCCTGGATTTCCTGTTGTCTCCTGCTGCTTGTACTCAGCACATGCAAGTGGTCTTTGCATCCTCATCTGGGCATACCTGGGGGCTACGACCTGGTCCTGGTTGTTGCAAGTTCATCCCCATCAGGGGCTCTGGTGAAGAAGTAGGCTGGTGCTTAGACTGCATGCCCTGAGGAACCCAGAGTTAGCGATCTATAAGGGCTCACTACCACAGATGCTTGACATGCATTTAGGCCTTTTTCACATGAGCATTGGTAAAACAGAGATGGCTGAATCATAGTTTTACTACCACCCACCTAAAGCTTAAAATACTGCCAGAGGAGACTGTTCATGCGCCAGGGCAATTTTATCGCATCATGTTGAGTCGGTTAGCAAACTTGGCCATTCAAGTCAATGGGTCAATGCCAAATGCTTGGCTCTCTTTGTGGCGCATTAGCCCCATTGCAAGTTGCCATTCAGAAAAGAAAGAAAACAAAAACAGGCATTCCAGAGGAGGCAGGATTGCTGAATACCTGACAGATTTTGACTGCTAGTAAAAGCCTACCCCTTTTTCCATATGGCAGCAGTTGGAAGGCTAGAAGTTAATTCAAATTATATTTTAAGGTGCTGGTCTGTCACACCTAACTTCACCACAAACAGTTTCACTAACAGGTAAATAGGAAACAAAAACATATATACTATTCCGCTGTATTACTTGCTGTCAAACATTAGAATGTTGGAGAGGAAGAGGCAGCATTAGAAGCCAATCAAGCGTATTACATGTAAATGTACGACAAGGTACATGCTGACAGGAAGAGAAAGCAGGGTCATGACTCACCAATATTCAGCTACTCCTTCACTGTCCACTCACAGGCTGGGAGCAGGGAGATGACCAAGCTCCTGAACTGCATTAGAGCCAGGTCAGGTCACCAGGTTGGATGCGTGGTGTGACAAACATGTGTAAATCTCAGGACTTCCTGGCCAAAATGACAAATGCAGGTAAATCAGCTCCCATATAACTTTTTTTATAAGACTAGCTGTATGCTTGGAGTTTAGCTTTGAGGCTCTGAGCATATGTTTTCTTGGTTCATTTGAAATGTCAGATATTCACAACAAAGACAAACACTTATATCTATTACATGGAAAATCAAAAATTTAAAGATGACCCATTATATTCTCAGATTATGCATAGCAGGCCTGGATACGATTGAATCTCATTATAAGACAATTTAAACTACACAGCAGTAATTATTACTCTTATGATGGCTTTATTATTTTCAAGACAATATGAAAATGGAATGGGTTTCAAATTAGATTTTACATTTAAAATAAAAATTCATATCTGTGAAGAGAAAACTAAATGTCATCGCTCATAAGAAAGAGACCAGTGAAACTACCAAAAGTGCTGTCTTTTACACTATCATTTATCTTCTGTAGTCACTCAGACAGTAAATGAGAAGAGGAAACTTCAACTTCTGCAGTAGACAAGAGCAGACTTAATTCTCTATGATGCTGGGCCTAAAGGTAGATGTCTACCAATAAAGTTAAACACTTAAATATGAAATCATAAACAAAAGAAACAATGGGAAAACATTTAAAGATTTGAAATATGCATGTGACAGTGCATTATAGGAAATGTTTGTAACGAGAGGGGACATTGGGGCCAAATACAGGCCCCGGGACTTTTAACGGTGCTGAGGTGAATAAGGTAGAAAAAGTAGAATAAAAAGATCTTTTATTTAACAATCTTTTAAAAAAAACAGACAAAGAGAATAACACTTTTACAAAACAAATAGGGTAATTGATTAATACAAGAGTTGATACCACTTTCTCAACATGTTTCGCTTTCTTAAGCTTCTTCAGGAGACATAATGTGGCATTAGATCAACTATAAGGTAGAAAAAACAGCAATAAGAATTTAATGTCTGCTAAAATATCATAAATATATATCCATTAAGTCAAAAAAGGACAATTATTGAAAAGAGTCATTAGAAGTTTTTACAATATATATAGACCCAAAAGTGGAATGTATCGTAAACAAAAACAATAATAAGGGTAGATAAAAATAATGTAAAAAAAAAAAAAAAAAAAAAAAAACTACCATACAAATACATATGTGTACACATTTGATTCAGCATACATCACATCATAACTTGTACATTGATCTTACCCGTAAATCGGGGGAAAGAAAGAATCTAAGTTTAAAAAAAAAAAAAAAAAGGAATCTGTGCAAGCGGAAGATTCTCCCTCCAGTCCGCACCTCACTGATTAGCATGCAGAGAGAGATAAAAAAATGCAACAATGGATGATATTCTCTGGAAAAGAGAAAAAAAGGGGGGGTGTCATAGGATCTAATGCATACGTCAAAAAGCTTAAATAGGCTCACATTAGGCAAAGTAAAAGGGATAGCAGTGTTGCAATAGAGTACCTTCAATATAGTAAGTAGAATCAATTGATAAATAAAGAATCAACATCCGAAAGATGATGAAAAGCCTGATTGCTGAATATGCAGACAGGTGGTTCTTTTTATGCACCAGGATAGCAGCTGAACAAAGGGCAGGATGCAAGGGTTCGAGCACCCACAAAGAATAGTGGGTGATCAGACCAAAAGAGTCATCTGCAGCCTAGCACAAAGAGCCTATGGATAAAATAACAGAAAATGGACTAAGTGTCAAACACATGATTAGAAATAAAAAAAGAAGAAGATAGGGCTAGATATAGGGAAATCAGAAAGCCAATCAGAAAAACTTACTTATGAGTGTAAAGCTGAATATAACACCAGCTTTCAGCAATCAGGCTTTTCATCATCTTTCGGATGTTGATTCTTTATTTATCAATTGATTCTACTTACTGTATTGAAGGTACTCTATTGCAACACTGCTATCCCTTTTACTTTGCCTAATGTGAGCCTATTTAAGCTTTTTGACGTATGCATTAGATCCTATGACACCCCCCCCTTTTTTTCTCTTTTCCAGAGAATATCATCCATTGTTGCATTTTTTTATCCCTCTCTGCATGCTAATCAGTGAGGTGCGGACTGGAGGGAGAATCTTCCGCTTGCACAGATTCCTTTTTTTTTTTTTTTTTTTTTTTTTTTAAACTTAGATTCTTTCTTTCCCCCGATTTACGGGTAAGATCAATGTACAAGTTATGATGTGATGTATGCTGAATCAAATGTGTACACATATGTATTTGTATGGTAGTTTTTTTTTTTTTTTTTTTACATTATTTTTATCTACCCTTATTATTGTTTTTGTTTACGATACATTCCACTTTTGGGTCTATATATATTGTAAAAACTTCTAATGACTCTTTTCAATAATTGTCCTTTTTTGACTTAATGGATATATATTTATGATATTTTAGCAGACATTAAATTCTTATTGCTGTTTTTTCTACCTTATAGTTGATCTAATGCCACATTATGTCTCCTGAAGAATCTTAAGAAAGCGAAACATGTTGAGAAAGTGGTATCAACTCTTGTATTAATCAATTACCCTATTTGTTTTGTAAAAGTGTTATTCTCTTTGTCTGTTTTTTTTAAAAGATTGTTAAATAAAAGATCTTTTTATTCTACTTTTTCTACCTTATTCACCTCAGCACCGTTAAAAGTCCCGGGGCCTGTATTTGGCCCCAATGTCCCCTCTCGTTACAAATATACTCTCTGGGATGTGGTGCCTCTGATTTTTCCTCTCTTCCATTTTTGAATTCGAATTAAGGTGTTACCCACCTATTACTCTTAAGAACTGAGGAATTTCAAATCCGTTTCTAATCTCAATAATTTACTTTCTGACTATTTTTCCTATATTTAATGATTGGTCTTTTTCTGTAAGACATATAATTAATTATTGATTGTTTTTTTTTTTTTTTTCATGGCCTATTACTGTGGCAATGCATTCGAGGGATTTATGGACCAGATCCATAAATCCCAGAATGCTACTGGGGGGGGGTCTCTCCATGGACCGCTTCTTCCTCCGCCTCCAACGAATGTTGGAGAAGAAAGCTAGAGTGTATTGGAACAAATGGTACTTTTCTAGATACTTGGACGATCGAATTGCCCCTTGGGGTTTGAGAATTCAAATCTTCCCTACAGTGAGCAATTTGGAGCAAGATTTTAGAACCAGTTGGGAAACCAATCTCCAATCTTGCTCTATGAAAATGATGGAACTGTTATGTGGTCATTACAATGATGAATTGATTTCCTTGGATAAGGAAATAGAAAAACTGTATTTTGAAAATAGTTCAATTGTCTCAAATGAACTTTTTTCCAGTCGCGAGGGAACCCTCAAAGCACACATAGAGACCTATGTAGCTGAAATCTTAAAAACAAAAGAAAAGAAATTCGTAAGAGATAAATTATCGTATGATAATAATCAAGCTTACGTCTGGACACAAACTAAAACGAGCAAGAGACGCAATACAAAAATGCGAACTTCTAGAGATGTCCATCCTGAACCAAGCGACTCTGACACTTCTTCTGCTTCCTCTTTTTCATCACAGGCACCTGAAGGCCCGAAGGATCTCATTTCTTCTAAGCGCACTAACGGTAACTTGAATGTACCCACTGGGTCAGGTAAGCGGCACCAAAACACCAATCGCACACCGGTTCATACTAGAGCCACAACGGCCAAAATTAATCACTCTTCGCACGCACCGGTTCACCGAGACATCCTGTCCAGCACTCATTCAACTAACCAACCATTCCCAACACCGGCACCATCAATAAGTAATACCAATGATCTTACTTATCAGTCGGATTTTCATCCGGCTCCCATTTTCACACAACCGGTGCACGACTTAAAGAAAGTGACCACCACGGAGGGCTTTCAAAAACAGGCAAAAATTTCGAGGTAATCAATTTATCCTCCATCCCCCTAAGTGCTGATCAAGTTTCTGTCTTGGAATTAGGCCTTACCTTCTGTCCGACACAGAAAATTGATCAGTTTGAACTCATTAAGGATCTCAATTTATTTGCCCGCAAATTAATGTTGCGCATTATTTATGACAAACCTAAACAATCCACTTCAACTTTGACATCTAATGTACCCACTTTGGAAAACATTACACTAAATGAAATCAAAGCCATGGAGGAACTCATGGAGCTCTGGGATGAGGGACATATCGATGAGACTGAGCTCTCTGAAGCTCAAGCCCTTGATCGGGAGGGCTATCCCGACCATGAGTTATGCGCCCCTCACCCAAGAGTCTCCGTTGCCCCTACGGAATATAAACCTAAATCTAAAATCTATCCTACACCACAGGGTAACCCCAATGTCTGGGCCTTCATCCATCAGGTCACAGATGACATCTGTAAGACCAAATGGAAGGGCCTATCAAAATCCAATCTTACAGTTCAGCAGAAAGCAGCCTTAAAGTCTCTACAACAGGACTCCCGCTTGGTAGTGAAACCCTCAGACAAGGGAGGTAATTTGGTAGTGATGACTACCGAACAGTATGAATCCATGGTCTCACGCCTCCTCCAGAACAGGGACTGGTACAAGAAAGTCTCCGAGGCGCATGTCACCAATATGACCATACGCTATAGAAAACTGATTGGGACTGCTTACCATCAGGGTCTAATCACAAAACCAACATGGAATTTTCTTAACGTGCCCTGCCCTCGGATTCCTACACTGTACGCCCTTCCCAAAGTTCACAAGGATTTATGCAATCCCCCCGGCCGGCCGATAGTGTCCGGTAACGGATCTTTAACTGAAAATGCTAGCCAACTTGTGGACGATTTCCTTAGGCCCCATGTAGAAGGCCTTACATCATATCTACAAGATACTAGTGAACTTCTTCGCACTCTGGATGGTTTGGCCATCCCCGAAGGGGCGTGGCTTGTGACATTGGATGTGGAGGCCCTCTATAACTCCATCCCCCACGATTTGGGGGTGGCAGTTGTAGAGGGCTTCATTTCTCACAATAGTGATGTTCCCCGGGCCTACAATGGGTTCATTCTGGACTTATTGAGGTTCATCCTTACTAATAACATCTTTTTGTTTGCACGCTCCCACTACCTCCAGGTGCAGGGAGTCGCAATGGGGACCAGGTGCGCCCCCTCTTATGCGAACCTGTACCTGGGGGAGTGGGAGCAAAGACTTTTTTTCAGGGAGGATATGCAACCCCTGGTGGAATACATACCGATATGGAAACGGTATATTGATGATGTGTTCCTTATTTGTACGGGCAGTAGAGAGGATCTTTTCCGTTTCTTCGACAGATTAAAAACTAATCCTTACAATCTAACTTTCACTATGGAAGCTAATCAAACCACTCTAACTTTCCTGGACATTACCATTCTGATTAATCCCGACAGAACCATAGGGACTACCCTATTCCGTAAACCATCAGCAGGAAATTCGCTCCTGCACGCCACCAGTTCACATCCATTGTCACTCATTAATAATGTCCCGTACGGACAGTACTTAAGACTAAGGAGAAATTGCAGTGAAAATGTTCACTTTGAATCCGAGGCTAGGGCACTAAGAGCACGTCTTAAAGCACGAGGCTACAGTAATAAATGCCTTAAAAGAGCTTACCTCAGAGCCAAAAAGAGTGATCGCAGCCAACTCATTCATGGCCGCACCAATGCCAAACCAGATCCAGGCTTGAGATTAATCACAACTTTTTCCGGTCAACATCAGCAAATGCGTGATTTGCTACAGAAGCATTGGTATTTGCTGATGGGTGACCCCAGGGTGTCCAAACATCTTAAGGATCACCCCGAGATCACCTATAGACGATCTCGGTCAATTAGGGATCACATTGTTCACAGCCACTATGCTCCCCTGTCTGTAATTGCTACCAAAAATAAGGGAACAATACCCTGTCACAAGTGTGACTTCTGTAGGTACATTTATTCATCTCGCAATATTGTTCTTCCAAATGGACGGCTCTATAATCCAAACTTCTTAGCCACATGCCAATCCATCGGTATAGTCTATATTATGCTATGCGAGTGTAATGCATTTTATGTGGGAAAGACCAAACGTCCCTTTTTCCACAGAATTAGAGACCATGTTTCTTTAGTAAATAAAAAAAAGATGGAAACCCCCATCAGTCGACATATGGGGTTATGTCACCAGTTTGATGACAGCAAAATGCACTTTTTCGCCCTGGAGTATGCCCCCCCAACTGAAAGGGGTGGAGACTACGATAGGACTTTATTACAACGTGAGACTAAATGGATTTTTAGTTTAAACGCTTTGAAACATCCTGGGCTGAATGACGTTCTGAGTTACAAACCTTTTCTTTAAATTTTGTTTGTCAGTGTTTTTTTTTTTTTTTTTTTTTTTCCCCATACAATTTATATCGTGTTTCCAATTCCATCTGTTAGAATTAATGGTTTATGGATTTTGAATTTTGATGTTATACTCCACACTCTATATGTGACTTTCCATTGAGACTTTATTATTGACATAGTATTTAATTTGTGCTTTATTTTGGGGGTTTTTTCTTTCTCCCCCCAGCCCGTCACCTCCCCCTCCTTTTTTTAGCATGTATGGACACCCGGGGCACTCATCGGTTCAGCTCCTAATCAATGTTTTGACTGTATGTTTGCCCCCCTACTGACAACCAATGCAGTGTCGCCTCTCCCGGCTATTCGTGCGTGAGAATAGTCTATTTATTTTATTTATTGATTTTCCCCCCTAGCCTCAGGGCCTCCGTAGTGCTTAGTCTGGGCATCGGATTTTTTAAGATGGCCGCGGTTCAATCAAAGACCTCTTACGCAGCTTCCGCACTGAGGCCGGGAGGCGCGCGCATGCGCGGTTGCCTCTTCTCAGTCCGCAGCGTGGCGGCGAGTCAGACGCCTGTCACGCTGGAGAGGTTTAAAAAGCGGGTTTTTCCCGCTACTCTCTGTCATTCCCTCTTGTCACGCTGGGCAGGCAGACGTCCCTGGATACTTCTAGCTGGTGTTATATTCAGCTTTACACTCATAAGTAAGTTTTTCTGATTGGCTTTCTGATTTCCCTATATCTAGCCCTATCTTCTTCTTTTTTTGTTTCTAATCATGTGTTTGACACTTAGTCTATTTTCTGTTATTTTATCCATAGGCTCTTTGTGCTAGGCTGCAGATGACTCTTTTGGTCTGATCACCCACTATTCTTTGTGGGTGCTCGAACCCTTGCATCCTGCCCTTTGTTCAGCTGCTATCCTGGTGCATAAAAAGAACCACCTGTCTGCATATTCAGCAATCAGGCTTTTCATCATCTTTCGGATGTTGATTCTTTATTTATCAATTGATTCTACTTACTATATTGAAGGTACTCTATTGCAACACTGCTATCCCTTTTACTTTGCCTAATGTGAGCCTATTTAAGCTTTTTGACGTATGCATTAGATCCTATGACACCCCCCCTTTTTTTCTCTTTTCCAGAGAATATCATCCATTGTTGCATTTTTTTATCCCTCTCTGCATGCTAATCAGTGAGGTGCGGACTGGAGGGAGAATCTTCCGCTTGCACAGATTCCTTTTTTTTTTTTTTTTTTAAACTTAGATTCTTTCTTTCCCCCGATTTACGGGTAAGATCAATGTACAAGTTATGATGTGATGTATGCTGAATCAAATGTGTACACATATGTATTTGTATGGTAGTTTTTTTTTTTTTTTTACATTATTTTTATCTACCCTTATTATTGTTTTTGTTTACGATACATTCCACTTTTGGGTCTATATATATTGTAAAAACTTCTAATGACTCTTTTCAATAATTGTCCTTTTTTGACTTAATGGATATATATTTATGATATTTTAGCAGACATTAAATTCTTATTGCTGTTTTTTCTACCTTATAGTTGATCTAATGCCACATTATGTCTCCTGAAGAAGCTTAAGAAAGCGAAACATGTTGAGAAAGTGGTATCAACTCTTGTATTAATCAATTACCCTATTTGTTTTGTAAAAGTGTTATTCTCTTTGTCTGTTTTTTTTAAAAGATTGTTAAATAAAAGATCTTTTTATTCTACTTTTTCTACCTTATTCACCTCAGCACCGTTAAAAGTCCCGGGGCCTGTATTTGGCCCCAATGTCCCCTCTCGTTACAAATATACTCTCTGGGATGTGGTGCCTCTGATTTTTCCTCTCTTCCATTTTTGAATGCATTATAGGAAATGTTAAATATACATTAAGAGCGATGGGTTATCTAGATGATAATCTTGGATAGTCAGTGGATGTAAAATGTAATGGTTTATCCCAGTCTTTCTCAACCCTTTTACCATGGAGGAATCCCTAAAATAGTTTTCAGGTCTCAGGGAACCCCAATTAAAATGATTAGACTTACAGCTCATGGTACATTAGAATGGTCAGTAAGTTGTTGAGAGTTTTAAATAAAAGAATAAATAATGATGTTTTGTTCAAGAATAATGGCCAGAAAAGAAAATCTGAGAAAAGTGTAGTGACCCCTTGTACTGATGTTCATAGGCAGGAGATGAATCTGCCAATGTTTTCCTCTCATGGAACCCCTAGCAACCTCTGAAGGAACATCAGGGTCCCACAGAGGTTTGGTTAAAAAAGGCTGGTTTATACAGATGATAGTCTTAGTGATAACAGTGAATCTAACCTTTAAATAGAATTTAATAGCTAATAAAGCACAAGTGTTCATGGCCAGAGCAGATCGTGGAGTAGAGATCAGTGCATGAAATAATCAGGAAATCTTTCTTGCTTTTTAACATTCATATAGTAATCAACAGTGGAAAATCATCGTTTTTCACTTTCTTCTTAAATTACTGGCATTGTGGCAGAAAGCTCTGGGTACTGCAGATTATTCTTCACAATGGCAGCAGCCAAAATTAATTTACTAATAAACTATAACATCAATCCAGTCACTGTGACAGTCTAAGCAAAGACATATTACTATATCTAATAGCTGAAACTGCTGTCTGCCCAAGCTCTTGTTTTTGTTAACAGGATCCCAGTATAATACTTATGAGTTAAAGTTAATCCATTATGTGAGAAACATGGAGACAACTACACCTAACTCCAGAAAATGTTAGTTGCTTGACAGTTATGCTGACATTTTGTGTCAATAAGTCATAAGAAAATATGTTGATTAGGACTTTTGACCTTTCTCTTACATTCTTGAAAGTACTGAAGCCAGTGGATCACCATAGCAGCATTTAGCATTTTCAGTTAGAGGATGGCAATGGCAATTGTCCCCTTAAAGTGACTTTGTAGTTTTTCAAAAATATGCAAAGCAATAGAAGACCCTGAACACTTACCCCTTCGGTGAGTCATAACTCTGCTATCTTCAAGTAGTACAGACAGTCACAGTCCCTAGCATTCAACACTTCTATCAATGTTGATTGCCCGTGTCCCCCACCACATACTGTGATTTCTCCCTCTGATCCCTACGTTACTATAAGATGGGATGTAATGTAGATGCCAATGGAGGAGCCAATGAGCTCAGCAAGGAAAGCAGTTATTTGACACTACCAGAAATGGAAAATTTAGAAGACTTTGCCAAATGCTTGGATGTGTGTGAACACCGCTCTAGGTCAGTCTCCCATCTCCCATCTCCACCAACACACAGACCAGGTGCTGGCCCCGTTTATCACTGATTCCAATGAGCAAAAAAGAATTCTGGTTGGCCACATGTCCAGTAAAATCACCTTTATTTCAGAAAGTCCATACAGTAAAAACACGTCCAAAACACAGCTAGAGGGGAACAGCATCACCAGCTAACGCGTTTCATACTTCCTTAGCACTTAGTCATAGCTCACATACAAATGTCCACTACAGATATATATATACACATTTGCAACAATTACTTGTGATTGGAACAATTTGGTTTGCGGCTACCAATAATTGGCTGATGCCTGTCCCTGTTTAGGGATGCAAATGTACAAACTCTAACATACATAACAGATATAAAATATTATAAGAATTATATAAAGAACAGACTGAATACAAAATATAAAATGGAACCCAATTTTTTTAGAAAGTTAGGAAAAAATGTCTATTGGGGTCACCAGTAACAAAAGTTTGAAAAAAAGTCTATCGGGGTCACCAGTAGCAAAAAGTTTGAAAAAAGTGTCTATCGGGGTCACCAGTAGAAAAAGTTTGAAAAAATGTCTATCCGGGTCACCAGTAACAAAAGTTTGAAAAAATGTCGATCGGGGTCACCAGTAGCAAAAGTTTGAAATAGACATTTTTCCGAACTTTTGCTACTGATAACCTCAATAGACTTTTTTTTT
This sequence comes from Aquarana catesbeiana, assembly GCF_042186555.1. Taxonomy (NCBI): domain Eukaryota; kingdom Metazoa; phylum Chordata; class Amphibia; order Anura; family Ranidae; genus Aquarana; species Aquarana catesbeiana. The sequence goes on from NC_133325.1 coordinate 370,360,484, forward strand.
CAAATTTTTCTAAAAATTGTGTACCATTTTTATTTTGTATTCAGTCTGTTCTTTATATAATTTTTATGATGTTTATATCTGTTATATATGTTAGAGTTAGCATCCCTAAACAGGGGCGGTCATCTGCCAATTATCGACAGCCGCAAACCAATTCTTTTCCACAGATTGTTCCAATCACAAGTAACTATTGCATATATGTATATATATATCTCTGTAGTGGACATTTGTATGTGAGCTATGACTAAGCGCTAAGGAAGCGTGAAACACGTTAACTGGTGATGCTGTTTCCCTCTATCTGTATTTTTTAACATGTTTTTATGGACTTGCTGAAATAAAGGTGATTTTACTGGATGTGCGGCCAACCAGAATTCTTTTTTTGCTCATTTGCCAAATGCTTGTACAGCTTGAAGAAGTCTTCTATTACAGGTACAAAGCTTTGCAATATTGTTGGAAAGTGTCAGAGTTACTTTAACCACTTAAGGACCAGGCCTATTTTTCAAACGTGTTGTTTACAAGTTGAAATTAATATTTTTTTGCTAGAAAATTACTTAGAACCCCCAAACATTCAATTTTTTTTTCAGACACCCTAGAGAATAAAATGGCGGTTGTTGCAATACTTTGTCACACCGTATTTGCGCAGCGGTCTTACAAACGCAATTTATAGGGAAAAAATAAATTTTTTTAAATTAAAAAATAAGAAAACCATAAAGTTAACCAATTTTTTTATATTGTTAAAGATAATGTTACGCCAAGTAAATTGATACCCAACATGTCATTCGTAGAATGGCGACAAACTTTGACCTTTAAAAATCTGCATAGGTGACATTTAAAAATTTCGACAGATTACCAGTTTTGAGTTACAGAAGAGGTCTTAACAATCGCGCGGATACCTCACATGTGTGGTTTGAGCACCGTTTACATATACGGGCACGACTTACATATGCGTTCACTTCTGCGTGCGAGCACGGAGGAACAGGCCACTTTAGAAAAAAATGTCCCTATTTATTTTACTTTTTGTTTTATTCTTTTTTACACTGTACCTTTAAAAAAAAAAAATTTGGATCACTCTTATTCCTATTATAAGGAATGTAAACATCCCTTTAATAGAAAAAAAGCATGACAGGGCCTCTTTAATGTGAGATCTGGGGTCAAAAAGACCTCAGATCTCACATTTACACTTAAATGCAATAATAAAAAAAAAAAAAAATTCAATTAAAAAAAAAAATGTTCCTTTAAGGCCGTTGGGCGGAAGTGATGTTTGGCATCACTTCTGTCATCCAACGTCATTGAGTTGAGTGGGGGCCATCATTCCCTCACTTGACAAAGTGCCTCAGAGGGGAAAGGATAGGATCGTCTCCGCCACTCCGGTAAGCGGCGGAGAAGACCGGAACACCGCGGGAGGGGGGTGGTCACCTCTCCCGCCGCCAATAAAAGTGATCTCACGGTGAATCAACAGCGGAGAACACTTTTATCTGAAAGCGGATTGCCCACCATTTAAGAATATACCGGGGTTATGGCAGCTATCTGCTGCAATAACAATGATATTCAACATCAAGTACTGACGTAAAACGACGGCGTGTGGTCCAGAAGTGGTTAAATTAAATGGAATTCTTCCACCAGTCACCTTTAATTCAATTTAGGTTACTAGATTAAAAACACTTGCCTAAAGATTTAGCTTGCCGTCATGAAAATTATTTCTTTGAGTGATGAATTTGAAAATGAAAGTTTGCCACTACTTTCAAGGGCTCGTGTACACGGGCATAAAAACGCGTTATCTTCAGATATGTACAGCATATCGTTTTTTTTTGCGACCCGAATGCAACAGTATTATATATTATGGGCCCATGTACACAGCTGCGTTGTGTTTAAGTAATGTTGAGCTGCATGAAATCAAAATAGAAAATATTGCATAAATTACACATGTATGTACACAGGCTGGGATTAAAAGCTGAGCTAGAGGAATGTAAGAAGAATTTTATGGATGTGAATGTTTTACAGATGTTTACACATCTGAACACATTATCAGAAGCACTTTACAGACTATTACTTGCATTTTTTATGCAGTATTTTCCTGCCAGCTGCCAGCGAGATCCTGCAAAGATATCAGTATTTTATTATGCCAGTGTGCATGATCCCTTAAGAATGGAATCATACCAAGTGATATAAATAGACAGAAGTTAAGACTCTATAATGATGGAAAGGCAAGGTAAAATGCAGTTATATGATCTGAACCCAAAACTTACTTTATATGTATGTGAAGCTAAGTCTTTAATTATTAGAATATGTTATTTTTTCACAATATTACATTCATTAAACTGTGTTTTTTCTTTGTAAACAAAAAATATGATGATTTTAACACACGTTTTTCATTTGACCAGGTCCTTAAAAAGACATTGCAGTGGATATATGCTTTTTCCTTAAATATTGCTAACAGATGCAAACTGACATTTAAGGTGTATTTTTAAGGAAAGATAGGTTACAATTTGTCAGATTTCCCATCCTTTGTACGAAGTATAACAGGACCCAGGTGAGGGCTTTGATTTTTGGAAACTTATGATTGAAGCTTTGATTGGTTTTATCCTCATATTCTCTACATGTTTAAGTGGAGCTGCAGGCAATATAGGCAATGACTTTCACTGGCTAACTGAATATATTTCGTAGTGCAAGCTTTGCAGAATACCTAAAGTGCATCTAACACCAAAAAAACAAAAGGTATTATTTTGTTATATTGCATATTACTGGTCCTTAGATGTGGTGGCTTTATTCATTTTTATTTTTTAGGCTAAGAGCATATTGTTTTTGAGTTTAGATATGCTCTAAACATTTTCATTGAAAACAAAGTTTTATTAAAAAATGTTTTTGATGTCCAAAGTCCTGTGTACAGTATATATCAACATTTGATATTTCAGTTAATTGGATGACATTATGCCCGAGGAAGAGACCTGAGTATTCTCAAAAGCTGACTTTACAAAATATTTTCAATTAGCCAGCAAAAGTTACCTATATTTTTACTTTCCTGTGTCCCTGTTATAAAATGTTTCCATAACTTTGTGTCTCAAAGAATGATACAGGCAACAATAAAAACATTACCGGGGGGGGTTATTTTCTTAAAAAAAAAGTAAAAGTAATAGTAAACTATATTGTCTAAAGTATTGTAACGCCTGCCTTTACAGGCACATGAACTTTGATGGCATGTCTATGGGAATGTTTGACCATTCTTCCAGAAGTGCATTTATGAGGTCAGGCACTGATGTGGACGAGAAGGCCTGACTCGCAGTCTCCGCACTAATTCATCCCAAAGTTCCTCCACCCTAAACTCGCTTATCCATGTCTTTATGGACCTTGCTTTGTGCACTGGTGTGCAGTCATGTTGGGACAGGAAGGGGCCATCCCCAAACTGTTACCACAAAGTTGGGAACATGAAATTGTCCAAAATGTCTTGGTATGCTGATGTCTCAAGAGTTCCCTTCACTGGAACTAGGGGTCAATCCCAACCCCTGAAAAACAACCCCACACCATATTTCCCCCTCCACCAAATGATTTGGACCAGTGGACAAATCTAGAAAAACAGATACACTTTGGATATTCATACTCTTCAATTTCTACCTATATCTTAATCATTATACCTAACAATACTTATCTATCTCTATCTTAATAATTTTTCCTTTTAATTTACTGCTTCCTATTCACTACTCTGTTTTGTCTTTATTTATATACTAAAATAAAGGCTGAATATACAAAAAGGTTATGCCTAGAAACAGTAGTGTCATGATTTACTAGTACACTAATGAAATTATCAACTCTTCCAACCTGATTGGATGCAAGCCCAGCCATTAGTTTGACGGCTGCACAAAAAGAAGTCCTGGAAACCCTTTTTGGAATGAGAGATATGATAAAATAGCCAAATCCCCAGCAAGTGTGTAGGCTTATAAGGCAAAGTGCAATGCACAAATTGAAGGGTTTTGCAATACCCCACGTCAGGCATTTATCAGTAACCTATTGTTGATCTGGATGCTTCATACCAATATAGAGTGAAAATGTCAGGATGCACCCGCCAGCAGACAAATTCATCTCCCCAGAAGAACCCTGAAGCACAGAAGGATGTGCATTCCTATTGCTCATATAAATTGGGCTATGGCGCATAGAAGTGCGCATGCGCAAACAGAAGCCGTTGCGCACCTTCATGCGCACCAGCGCTTGCACGCACCCGTGACTGACGCCGGCTTGTCTTGACCATCCCTTGAACTCCACCTGTACCGAACTCGGCTTGTCCTGTGACTAATCTCCTGTCTTTTCCTTGGCACCTGCACTACTGATCCAGCTTGACCTGGCTTGTCTCCTGACCACGATCCTGCCTGAACCCAGTATCTGATTCTGCCAACCGTGTACAACCCTGCCTGTCTGACCCTGCTACTTGTTGCTGTCATCTGCACCAGCTGCCTGCCTGTCGGTCTTCCTGCTGAAGCCTTCCTGTGACTTCACCAGCCCCTCTTGGACAAGCCACCTGTTGCCAGCAAAGACTTCTTGGCACTCGTGGTAAGGGTGGGCGGGAGTGGTAAGAGAGTGGTAAGGGAGGCCTTGCTCGTCCATTCAGGCTCTTCAACCAGGTACGTGATAGAAATATAGTTAATGGCAATAGGTTACAAACTGTTGTACATCATAATTTTCTATGCCTTACCTTGTTTACCCTTCAGTACTAAAAAGCAGTGTTGCCTTATGAGTTTATGTGAAATCTCCATTAATAGCTGTAAAATATTATAATAATGAATATATTTCATTTAACTTGTATCTATGGAGGGCATGTAACATAGCTTCCCAGAAGTGTCTGTTAGACAATTCAGTGCCTAAGCTTGTGTATACAAACAATAGGACCCAAACCTCATTGTTCTACACATACTCACTTCAAAGGATCCCATGTTTGAATATGCAATGAGGGGCCGTGGCCAGTCCGTCATGAATACTTCATTTCCCTGAAAATGTAATCTACTTACAAGGTTAAGTTTCCTGCTCAAAATAGTCTGGGACAAGGATTTGCATTAAAGGGGGCTAACTTATGTAAAGTAGAGGGATTGGAGATGTAGCCAGTCCTTACCCAGGATTAGAGAGGCCCACCAATCAGAGCCACGCCATGCCGTCCAATGAGGCATCAGCCTGTAATGATATACACAGACTAGATAGGAGGGAAAGACACACTCTCTGGTGCAGCGGTCATCCGAATGGAACCTTTGTGGGTCATAGCCTGGTAACTATTGGAACTAATTATGTTTATCTTATGTCTTTTCTGTCCTACTGTTTGTAGATTAAGGGTTTAAGGAATATACTCTGTACTCCTTCATGTAATCCATTATTATTACCCTTTTCCTGTGCAATTAGATAGATTGCTGTGTATCAGTCTAGGCCGACTTTACTATATACCAGTACATTTTTGTTATTGTGTTAAATCTTTCACTCAAGGTCAAAGAACTCTCATTTAACCCAAATCATATCTGAGAGATATTAAATCTCAAATATAGTAAACGGGTAATAGAGGTTTACAACCTATGGACCAGAGCACTTTTCACAGTTTGGCTAGGGGCCCATTGATTGTCAATAATTCTGTCACTTATGATACATTCATTACTTATGTTTGCAAAATAATACATGCATCGGTTCTTGGACAAAGTATTTTTTATGATATCGTCTAAGATTTTATTTTCTGTATTTTTTTGTAAAAAAGAAACTAACAATAGAAAAAAATAAAACTTTTTCCAGTTTTGACTAGCAACAGTGTACTGTAGATGTAAAGTATAAATTGCCATGTAGACAGATATATATATGTGTATATATATATATATATATATATATATATATATATATATATATATATATATATATATTACATGGATTGCTTAACATGATCATTCTGTATCCATGTAATATATATATATATATATGTGTATATATATATATATATACATTACATAGATACAGAATGATCCTGTTAAGCAATCACTGAAGCCAAAGCCATTGTGAGTGGCTTCTGCTTAATGCTTGACGTAGTTATAGCCATATTAGTGCACTTGCAAGTTTCAACAAAAACAAAAAGTACTGGTCGTTAGAATTTTTGTATTTGCACTAGCATTCAGGTTTTAAGGACTAGCTTTTGGGGTCCCCGTTTTCAAGGTCCAAACAGTACTAATACACAAAGTCAAAGCAGAATGTTAAGTAAGAATGTTACATACTGTACTCAATTGCTCGTTTTGCAAGTGCACTAATACAGCTGCAACCACCTCAAGCATGATGGAAGTTACTGCATATAGGTGCATGAAGAAGCAGTTAACCAACCTGATCACAATTAAACAGATTAACATGACGTTTCATCTCTCAGGGTGCAGAAAGATGATTCTTATACTACATTCCAAAATCATTTTCAGTTACACTTAGCTCTTCTTACACAGACTTTGCAAATGTACCAGTGAAAAGGCTGGGGAACAACCTCATACACAAACTGTATGGTAAAGGGATAACAATCAGGAAACGAAAGCAGTCAGTTTTTGAAACTCTAACAGCATTGGATCCTACTAACACTAACCAAATGAAAAATGAAATGGAAACTTTACAAAGGTGACAGCAAAAACTTGCCATGAATATGAAGCAAAAAAAAAAAAACTACCTTATACGAAGAGCAAACACTTTGGATACAACCCAAACAATATAAAATCAATATAGGATCTACACTTCCACTGACCAGGAAGTCAATCTGAAATCTCAGGGCATCTCATGTAAACATGTTGTCCTTACTGAAATGTGGATCTAACAGAGGAAGTTAGAATCATGAATTTGTCAGATCACAAAACTTTTAAAACCAGATATAACCATCTCCAAAGGCCTTACATTCTTCCCACTAACACCAATTTAGATAATTTACAGTTATTCTCAGATATGAGGGAATTCTTCAGGAGAGTAAGAATATTTTCACAGAAATTAAACCAATCCTGTGACAATGGAATGTGACAAAAAAAAGAAGCAGTAACTTCACACATCCACAAGGACATAATGCCAAAACTGGACACCTATATTAACAGCTTCAGACTGCAAGTTACATCTCTGATATCCACCCAGCAAAAGAAAATGTTATACAATCTTTTACCACTGGAGCAAAGGGCTATATACGAGGTATGCAATAATCAGGCCATCACCATCAAACAAGCAGATAAAGAGGGCGGAGTTGTTGTAATGGATGAAAACACATACATACAAGAGGGCCAGAGGTAACTGGAAAATGCTACTACCTAAAAAAAAACAGGATTATGATCCGACCCAGGATTTTACTCAACAATTAAAAGGTTTCATTAAAACACTTCCAACCCCATGGGTGGAACATTTCCTCCCCTCAGACTTTGATAGTCATTTACTGGAACCCTAGTCTTTTCGTCAATTTTATAGTTTTATCTTGCATTTCTCTGGGGATCCGTGCAATCCCGCTGCCGGCTCCTCCTATTTCTCTTCTTTTTCTCTCTTCTTCTATACTCTTTCCCCACCCCTGATTTGTCCTTTCTTACCTATACCCAGGTACCCCACCCATAATCTTTACTACTGCAATAATATTAACTGATTGAAACCAGCTTTACGGTCATTCTCTCACACTCTCGTTGAGGAAAACTTCTGCTTAACCCGGTATTGAGATTGTGATCCTTCCTCTCAAAGGCAAACATCTTCAGTAGATTTAAACTATGACGGTAATTTCCTCTTTTTATACCACATTATATTGTTTTAATGTAAACATTCATGTCAAACGTCTCATTGTTATTTTTGTGTACACTGTCAAAGAAGATGTACGGTAAGTCTTGTTCCCTAATCTCATCATGAGATTGTTCGTTGATGTATCTGTTGATTGTGTTCAATAAAAATTTTTTGAACAGAAAACACTACCAACCCACCTACTTTAAGAACTTATTAGCACAATTCTAGGTTAATCCAGCAATTGGGGATTTCTACATGCTGCCCAAGATCCACAAGCCAGGAAATCAAGGCAGATCCATCATAACAGTTAAAAACACACTTATTGAACAAATCTCAGGTCTTGTAGAGAAAAGTGTCAAACCATTAGTCACCAAGTTTTGTAGTAAGTTTCCTGCAAGATACAGCTGATTTTCTGAGATCAACAATACACAGCAATTACCACCAAATACACTTCTAGTGACTATGGATGTAGGATTTGTCTAAAGCAACATCACTCACCAGGATGGGATTGCTGCATGTTGTAGAACTTTATCATTCACATAAATTTGGGATAGTGAGTGTTCCGGCCTGTTAGGTTGGGATAACAACAACTCAAAGGCTGTTTGTGGTCTAGTCAAATCATCAGTGTTCGGCATCCCATCTAGAAAGTGTCTCAAGCCACGCTCCCACAAGATTATGACAAGCAGAGAGCATTTGGGAGAAGGGAATTACCTTTCCATTTTGAAGTGTATGGTTCAGAAGAGGAGCGTCAGATTTTCACCACAAGAGGAATTTGGAACTAGTAAAAGTCAGAGAGAAAGATGCGGTCCCAATGAGCTGAGTCAATGGGCTGGGTCTTGAGGATAATAAACTTCTGGTAAGGTATTTGCCCCATATCCATAGCATAGCAGAAGTCATGAGGGGCAACAGATCAGTAGAGGGTCTGTGTGTCAGATCTGTCCACAAAAGAGACATAAAGTCTGGGGTAGTTAAATTGTTTTCTAATAAGGTCCATAGTTTAGTGGATTTACCATGGTACCAATCAAACAAAAGCAATGCTTTTTCTGGCACGTAAATTAATAGCCTCTCAATGGATTTCACCTAACCCTCCTATCCTTGGGGACTGGGTAAAAGAAATGGATAAACATGTACTATTATAGAAATATATTTATCTTCAACGTAATGCATCTTAGAAAGTTCAGAAAATATGGAAAACATGGATAGATGCCCCATGTTCCAATTTAAGTTGAAAATGGAGAGTGGGGAATACATGTTATGTATTTCTGTTTTCTAGTCTTTGTGAATGGTCGTTTCCTCCTATCCTAAATACCTGAATTGGGCAAGGGGTAAAACTTAAATTATTACTGATTATATGAATATGGTGATTGCTCCAGGATTTCATATGATATCACATAGTATTCCAGGACTTCATTTTTGATCATATGGGGGAGGGGAGGAGAGAGAGAAGGGAATTCTCTTCTTTTTTCTTTTCCCTATCCCTTTCTCTTTGTCTCTCTGGGATGTTCTTTTCCTTTCTCCCTCTCTCAAATATACTCAAGCCTCATACACATGATCGGACTTCCAACGGACTTTACCGTGGATTTTGGTCTGAATGGGCGTTGGCCGTGAACTCAGTATGTATACACACGGCAGAACATTTTCAGCCAACTTTCACCAAATCACGTGGTTTTTGAGCTCTTTACCGCCATCCTTTGAGCAACATCTGCTATTGTTGTCTGATTTTTAGCATTGGTTCTGAGCATGCATGTTTGTACTTTGGACTTTAGTTCAATGTCCAAACGGACATTTGTTGCTGGAAAGTTTGAGAGCATGCACAGCATGCACATTTCTCCATTGAAAAACCCAAAACAATTGTCCGATGGAGCATACACATGGTCGGATTGTCTGATAAAAGAGGTCAGTCGGACCGTTGTTGTCAAAAAGTCCGATCGTGTGTATGGGCCTTTAGAGGCAGTGGATGATAAATTGATTTAAGGAATAAAATATATTGTTGATGTTGATATATCTGCTTAAAGGGAAGGAGGAAGGAAATAAAAGGGAATTGTCTATTAAATACTGTAGATTTTTGTGTTTTTTTGTTGTTGTTGTTTAATATTTGTTCTGTCTGTAATTTGTTATATTCAAATTTTCAAAATATAATCTGATATTAAAAAAAATTACCCGAAGCAATGCTGCATGAAAGTATAGTAAGAGGTGAGGAAGGGCAACACTTCCTCTAAGTTTAGGTTGCGCTAAGATATTAGGGCCAATTCGAGGCCTCCTACCTTACAATATTGGTTTAGATACATTTTGATTGAAGTTCCCTGGGGCACCTATATATTGTCAAACAGCTTTTAAGCCAAAGCGCTGTTTTTTTTTTTTTGTTTTTTTTCTAGAATAGGGAGGGGTTTTGACCTCTCTCAGGTTTAGTTCTAGACTGTTTACCTATTGAGGAGATTTTACCTTATTCCTTGTTCTGTATGACAACTGTGGCCTGTACAGGAAGTGATGGCAAATCTATCCAACTATCCCAATTTACTACAATTGTTTTATTGCCCTATTTGTTTCCAGTTGGGAGATTTACCTTTAATTCCTACTCTGTCTTACATTTACCAAATTGATTAAAAAACCCCTCTCAAAGATGCAGATTGCAGTTTAAAAATCCAGGGATTCTAGGGAGTTTTGTCTTGACTTGGGTTTTAAGTGGCCAACTGTACTGGCCTACTGTAAGCATGACTGTCTATAGTCTGGAAACACCATTGGGCTCACAGTTCAGAACCATCATAGTAAGAAACATTGTAGGTGCCATGAAAACAAAAGCATAGTTACTAATGCAGTTTATCCAACTCCTTTATATTCCATTCTCTGGCATTACTCATAGAAATTATTTAATAATATAAGGAATCCAGTTGATCACACTGTAATAAATATTAGATACATGCTATACAGCAGTGGACAAAGGCAGCTAGGGGGCCCTGTGCAAAAAAATATTTGTGCCCAAATAATACTGTCAACAAACAGTAACCTATGCATTATAACTCAGTGTTGAGAGATAAAATAATGATCTTTTGAGAAACTGCTAATGTTTATGCAAAAATTCAACACCAAAATCATTCATGCTGATTTATGTTTGTGAATTGAACAATTTTAAAAGAAATTTATTATGAGATTAAAAGCTAAAGGAGTTAAAATAATTTGTCTTAGTGAATTAACTCTAATATGTCACTGTCACCTAATGATACCATATTGTACACTAACAGCACATTATTTTTTCCATTACAGAACATTATCTAAATCACACTATAACAGAAAATTACATAAAGCACCAACTGCATGTCACACCACCCATCAAGAAAATTGACAACAATAGCACATTATATAGTCAGACATTATTCTTTTTTTTTTAAACTTTATTTCTTTATTAAGTGTTTGGGTTTTTTTTACAAAGTACATCAAATCAACATCCCCTCAAACCCCCCCCCCCCCCCCATTCCTCCTGTCACCCTATCAGGTACATATATACATCAATAAAAACATTCCTATCTTGGGTAACCTAAGAGAGGGTTGGTGTCGTGGGGGGCAATCCTATCTAAAGATCTATTTGGTCTGATTTCCTACATATTCACACTCCCCTCTCATCTCCATCCGTTTCTCTCACTCATCCATCCTATTCATTTTCCATCTTGATTTTATTCCTGTTAGGTCACTTTTTATTGTTAAAGTGTTTTTCCCACATTGTCAATATTCACATATCAATCCCTCTTGCTTCCTTCTTGGTAGTGTTAATGTAAATGCCCTTATAATGTGGCTGGTCTGTGTAAGTTTTGCCTTTACATTAAAGGTCACTATATATTCCCTCATTACATTGGTAGCCAGTAAAACCTCCTCCATTTCATTGGCCATCAGTGTACATTCCCAGATTACACTGATGGTCAGTGTATCTTCCCTTGTTAAACTGGTAGTCAGTGTTATCCCAAATTACATTAGAAATCAGTGTAATCCCATGCTATATTAGTGGTCAGTATTTATTCACCTGCTAGTCTGGTAATCAGTGAAGTCAGTTACACTGACCATTTACATTGGTAGCCAGTATAATATTATGTTAATGGTCAGTATAAATTCCCCTGTTGCATTTTAGATCAGTATAAACTTTCCTGGTAGATTGGCGTTTATGATTAATGTACCTGCCTCAATGATAGTTAAATGCCTTCCTTACATTGGTGCTCAGTGGCAGAAGTGCCCTTTTACAATAGTGGTCAGTAAAGTGTAACCAGTCATTTATGTTCAGTGGAAGAAGGCTCAATTATATTGGTTTCATTAGACAAAGGGTCCCTATTAATTTGTGTCAGAGGGAAATGCTTCCCTGTTATTGGTGGTCAGTGGTTACTTTTCCTGAAATAGGAGCTCTTCTGGATATGCTTATTTTAGCCACTTGAGCCCCGGACCATTATGCTGCCTAAGGACCAGAGGTCTTTTTCCAATTTGGCACTGCGTCGCTTTAACTGCTAATTGCGCGGTCATGCAATACTGTACCCAAACAAAATTTGCGTCCTTTTCTTCCCACAAATAGAGTTTTCTTTTGATGGTATTTGATCACCTCTGCAGTTTTTATTTTTTGCGCTATAAACGGAAAAAGACCAAAAATTTGGAAAAAAAATGATATTTTCTACTTTTTGTTATAAAAAAAATCCAATAAACTAAATTTTAGTCATGCATTTAGGCCAAAATGTATTCGGCCACATGTCTTTGGTAAAAAAAATGTCAATAAGCGTATATTTATTGGTTTGCGCAAAAGTTATAGCGTCTACAAACTAGGGTACATTTTCTGTAATTTACACAGCTTTTAGTTTATGACTGCCTATGTCATTTCTTGAGGTGCTAAAATGGCAGGGCAGTACAAAGCCCCCCCAAATGACCCCATTTTGGAAAGTAGACACCCCAAGGAAATTGCTGAGAGGCATGTTGAACCCATTGAATATTTATTTTTTTTGTCCCAAGTGATTGAATAATGACAAAAAAAAAAAAAATATTTACAAAAAGTTGTCACTAAATGATATATTGCTCACACAGGCCATGGGCCTATGTGGAATTGCACCCCAAAATACATTCAGCTGCTTCTCCTGAGTATGGGGATACCACATGTGTGGGACTTTTTGGGAGCTTAGCCGCGTACGGGGCCCCGAAAACCAAGCACCGCCTTCAGGATTTCTAAGGGTGTAAATTTTTGATTTCACTCTTCACTGCCTATCACAGTTTCGGAGGCCATGGAATGCCCAGGTGGCACAAAACCCCCCCAAATTACCCCATTTTGGAAAGTAGAAACCCCAAGCTATTTGCTGAGAGGCATGGTGAGTATTTTGCAGCTCTCATTTGTTTTTGAAAATGAAGAAAGACAAGAAAAAACATTTTTTTTTTCTTTTTTCAATTTTCAAAACTTTGTGACAAAAGTGAGGTCTGCAAAATACTCACTATACCTCTCAGCAAATAGCTTGGGGTGTCTACTTTCCAAAATGGGGTCATTTGGGGGGGTTTTGTGCCACCTGGGCTTTCCATGGCCTTCGAAACTGTGATAGGCAGTGAAGAGTGAAATCAAAAATTCACTCCCTTAGAAAGCCTGAAGGCGGTGCTTGGTTTTCGGGGTCCCGTACGCGGCTAGGCTCCCAAAAAGTCTCACACATGTGGTATCCCCGTACTCAGGAGAAGCAGCAGAATGTATTTTGGGGTGTAATTTCACATATTCCCAAGGCATGTTTGAGCAATATATCATTTAGTGACAACTTTGTGCAAAAAAAAAAAAAAAATTTGTCTCTTTCCCGCAACTTGTGTCGCAATATAAAATATTCCATGGACTCGACATGCCTCTCAGCAAATAGCTTGGGGTGTCTACTTTCCAAAATGGGGTCATTTGGGGGGGTTTTGAACTGTCCTGGCATTTTATGCACAACATTTAGAAGCTTATGTCACACATCACTCACTCTTCTAACCACTTGAAGACAAAGCCCTTTCTGACACTCATTGTTTACATGAAAAAGTTATTTTTTTTTGCAAAAAAATTACTTTGAACCCCCAAACATTATATATTTTTTTAAAGCAAATGCCCTACAGATTAAAATGGTGGGTGTTTCATTTTTTTTTTTTACACAGTATTTGCGCAGCGATTTTTCAAACGCATTTTTTTGGGAAAAAACACTTTTTTAAATTTTAATGCACTAAAACACACTATATTGCCCAAATGTTTGATGAAATAAAAAAGATGATCTTAGGCCGAGTACATGGATACCAAACATGACATGCTTTAAAATTGCGCACAAACGTGCAGTGGCAACAAAATAAATACATTTTTAAAAGCCTTTAAAAGCCTTTACAGGTTACCACTTTAGATTTACAGAGGAGGTCTACTGCAAAAATTACTGCCCTCGATCTGACCTTCGCGGCGATACCTCACATGCATGGTGCAATTGCTGTTTACGTTTGACGACAGACCGCCGCTTGCGTTCACCTTAGCGTGAGAGCAGGGGGCGACAGGGGTGCTTTTTTTTTTTTTTTTTTTTTTTTCTTTATTATTTTTTTGCTTTTTTATCTTATTTTTAAACTGTTCCTTTCATTTTTTTTTTTTTAATCATTTTTATTGTTATCTCGTAAATATCCCCTATGATAGCAATAGGTAGTGACAGGTACTCTTTTTTGAAAAAATTGGGGTCTATTAGACCCTAGATCTCTCCTCTGCCCTCAAAGCATCTGACGACACCAAGATCGTGTGATAAAATGCTTCCCCAATTTCCCAATGGCGCTATTTACATCCGGCGAAATCTAAGTCATAAAATGCTCGTAGCTTCCGGTTTCTTAGGCCATAGAGATGTTTGGAGCCACTCTGGTCTCTGATCAGCTCTATGGTCAGCTGGCTGAATCACCGGCTGCATTCTCAGGTTCCCTGTTGAGACAGGAGAGCCAGAGAAAAACACGGAAGACGGTGGGGGGGGCATTCCCTCCCACTGCTTGTAAAAGCAGTCTAGAGGCTAATTAGCCGCTAGGATTGCTTTTACATGAAAGCTGACCACTGGCTGAAAAGAATGATACCAAGATGATACCTAAACCTGCAGGCATCATTCTGGTATAACCATTCAAAGTCGTGAATGGTGTACCTGAAGACAAAAAAATGGTTAACAATAAAGCACAGTAAACGGTAAAGTATAAAAAATTGCATACCTGAAAAGCAAACATGATAAAACATAATAACAATAAAACATTGCAGAATAGAATACAGTAAAAAAGAGCAGAACAATAGAGAGAGAGAATAGAGAGAGAGAGAGAACAATGAAACGACAACTATTTTTTTTTATTTTATATATATATTTTTTTTTTTACACTTTTTTTGTAACTAACTTTTATAAATGTAACCGGTTCCAGGTTCGGGTCTCTCAAAATGCGATGGCATCTTGGGAGACCCTGTGAAAGTGCGCCTAGTCTGTGCAATGCTGTACCCTACGCTAATACTCAACTAGTGAATGGTAGCGTTCAAAACATTCACCAATGCAAAGACCAGGATTGTCAGGACAGGAGGGACAATAATAGCGGGTGTCACGCCTATATCCGCGCTTGCTGCAGACACGACATCTTTTTTGGGGGGGTTCGTTGGGTAGGGGTACTCGGGAGGACATAAAGAAAATGCCTCTCATGCAGCCGACTGCACTTGGTTGGGGATGTGAATGGGGGAATTACGGGCGCTGCAGAAGCGGTGGGTTCCCAATTAGGATTGGCGAATGCAGCAGGAAGGGCATTATGGGCACGACGGACCTGTGTTTGTCTTCTTGGTGGCAGCGGGACACTACTTGTGCTTGCCACCTCACCAGCTTGAACTGCACTTATGGGACTCGCCACGTCACCAAGTGTTACTGCAGTGCTGGTTTGACTACGACCGGGGTGTACTAGGCCGCTGGCGCTTGCCAGTTCAATAAAAAGCTACCAAAAAAACTGTTAGCGATCGCAGGGATTAGGCCTGACTCTGCGAACGCTGCAGTTATGCGTTAAGTGTTTTGTAAGTGACAGTGATCGATCGATACTGCACTTGGGTGGGCTGGGCCGGGCGGAGGGGCAAAATGCAGGTGCTAGCAGGTATCTGGGCTGATCCCGCTAACACTGCGTTTTTGGGAACCCTAAACTGCTGGGGACGCCAGTATAGATCTGATCGGATCAGATATTGATCCGTTCAGATACTATACCACTAAGGGAGGCGTATGCTGCGTGCGTGGGTGTTAGCGGTACTGGCGCTAATCTGACGCTGCTTGGGGCTGGTGCTTGCCAGTTCACCAAAATACTACCGAAAAAACTGTTAGCGATCGCAGGGATCAGGCCTGACTCTGCGAACGCTGCAGTTATGCATTTAGTGTTTTGTAAGTGTCAGTGATCGATCGATACTGCACTTGGGTGGGCTGGGCTGGGCCGGTCGGAGGGGCAAAAGGCAGGTGCTAGCAGGTATCTGAGCTGATCCCGCTAACACTGCGTTTTTGGGAACCCTAAACTGCTGGGGACGCTAGTATAGATCTGATCGGACCAGATATTGATCCGTTCAGATACTATACCACTAAGGGAGCTGTACGGTGCGTGCGTGGGTGTTAGCGCTACTGGCGCTAACCTGACGCTGCCTGGGGCTGGTGCTTGCCAGTTCACCAAAATGCTACCAAAAAAACTGTTAGCGATCGTAGGGATCAGGCCTGACTCTGCGAACGCTGCAGTTATGCGTTTAGTGTTTTGTAAGTGACAGTGATCGATCGATACTGCACTTGGGTGGGCTGGGCGGAGGGGCAAAACGCAGGTGCTAGCAGGTATCTGGGCTGACCCCGCTAACACTGCGTTTTTGGGATTCCTAAACTGCTGGGGACGCTAGTATAGATCTGATCGGATCAGATATTGATCCGATCAGATACTATACCACTAAGGGAGGCGTATGCTGCGTGCGTGGGTGTTAGCGGTACTGGCGCTAATCTGACGCTGCCTGGGGCGACGCATATCACCGCCGGGCGATCAGGGGGCTAAACCTTTATTCGGTAATAAACGGCGGGTGCCCTGACACTATAAAAAATAAACAAACTAACCAGCGTCACCCGTAACAGTTATACGGTGATCAGTGGTGAAAGGGTTAACTAGGGGGCCATCAAGGGTTTAAAACATTTATTCGGTAGTATATGGGGGTCCCTGTCGCTATAAAACGCTGACGGCGAACCTAAATATTTAGGTCCCTAACTAGCGTCACCAGCGACACTAATACAGCGATCAGAAAAATTATCGCTTAGCGACACTGGTGACAGGGGGTGATCAAGGGGTTAAAACTTTATTAGGGGGGGTTAGGGGTTTATCCTAGACCTACAGGGGGCTAATACTCACTGTCCCAACACTGTAACTATCACAAACTGACACCAATGCAGTAATCAGAAAAAAAAAAAAAAAAACTGCTGGTGTCAGTTTGTGACAGGGGGGGGGGTGATTGGGGGGGGATCGGGGGGCGATCGGGGGGGGGATCGGGGTGTTTTGTGTGCCTGGCATGTTCTACTGTGTGTGTGTAGTGTTGTGCACTCACATACCTGTCTTCTCTCCTCGGGCCGGAACGGAAATTACCGAGCTGAGGAGAGATGACATCATTTCCTTTGCTGCTGTTTAGCATACAGCAGCAAAGGAATGATTCGATTGGCCGGCGGTGATCGCGAGGGGGGGGCCACGAACGGATGGCCTCCCCCTCACCTCCGATCGCCGTGGGACAAAAGACGACCGCCTCGGGCACCGGGGGGGGTCCGATCGGACCCCCCACCCGCGGAAGGCAAATCACGTACATGTACGTGATTTTGCCTGTCCGTGCCACCTTGCCGACGTACATCGGCGTGAGGCGGTCGTCAAGTGGTTAGCAACCACTGACTCGGAAATATTAGGTACCATCAGTTATTGCCCAGAGATCTATGCCAGCCATACATGGATCAAAATTTGGCAGTGACTGGCCAAATTTCGATCCATGTATGAGAAGGTTGTACAGAAGTCGACTGATAGATCTACTCCTGTACAACCACCCTGTTGACAACATTTCTGCTCAGTCAGCTCTGCCAGCTTATGTTGTTATGGCTTAACAGTGTATTCCGATGGATGGGGAAGTCAAAGGCATGGCAGGAGGATTCCCCCATGCACTCGCTGGCTGAATGAAAAAAAAAATCAATCTAAGGGCCCTAGACTTGCTTAGGGTATATTAATTAACTTACATGTAACATCCTCTAGTGCTAGAAATGTGGATAGTTATTTTTTTTTAGAAGTGTAGGTAAACTTCTGCAGGCTTGGCTGGCCAAGCCTGTCTGTGTTTTTGTCCTGGGTTGAGCAGAAATCCAGAGAGAGCTGGATGACTCACAGGCAGCATTACTCAGACCCCCCCCCCCACTACTTCTCAAATCTTCTGTAACCTTCTAGAAGAATGGGAGGTGAGGTATGGTGGAGCTGCCTGGAGTATTCTGCGGTTCTGACCAATCCTTAACTTGGATTGGCAGGGGGCAGGCCCCCTCAAATACTCAGGGTCAGCCTAGCTGGGGAGGAGTTGTTCGGATGGAAGCTGGAGATGGAGTGTTAGGCTGTCATGGCCTTTGAGGGAGCTCCCCAGTCTGGAGGGGGTGACCTTGGGGCCTGGGCTCAGGTGTGGACAGGACCCTCTCAAGGCACACGGAAGTGTCCTGGACAGGAGGCACTGGGAGCAAGGAGAGGACAGTGGGAGAACACTGCCAGGCAAGTCCCAAGGACAACAGGACCAGCCAGGAGAGCTGGTAAGTGACACACAGTCAGAAGGATTGGGAGGTACACCTGAGAGGACTGGGATGGAGCAGTCTGGGATGGGTGCAGAGCCAGTCAGGAGGACTGTGGTGGCATTCGCAGTGGAAAGAGGCAGCTGCAGCCAGGAGGGCTGGCAGTGCCTGAAGATGTGGTACTGGGAGCAGTAGCCACATGTTGGACAGCTAGCACTAAGGACTACCTATTTTTGCTACACCATAGGGGCCCGCAGTTCCTGCGTGCAAAGGGCATTTGCTTTGGGCCTGACAGAGTCAGCGTCAGGTCCCCACATCAGAGAGTGATAGTCTGCAAGCATCTGTACAGTGGGGCAAAAAAGTATTTAGTCAGCCACCAATTGTGCAAGTTCTCCCACTTAAAAAGATGAGAGAGGACTGTAATTGTCACCATAAATATACGTCAACTATTAGAGACAAAATGTGGAAACAAATCCAGACAATCACATTGTCTGATTTTTGAAAGAATTTATTTGTAAATTATGGTGGAAATAAGTATTTGGTCAATATCAAAAGTTCATCTCAATACTTTGTTATATATCCTTTGTTGGCAATGACAGAGGTTAAACGTTTTCTGTAAGTCTTCACAAGGTTGTCACACACTGTTGTTGGTATGTTGGCCCATTCCTCCATGCAGATCTAGTCTAGAGCAGTGATGTTTTGGGGCTGTCGCTGGGCAACACGGACTTTCAACTCCCGCCAAAGGTTTTCTATGGGGTTGAGATCTGGAAACTGGCTAGGCCACTCCAGGACCTTGAAATGCTTCTTACAAAGCCACTCCTTCGTTGCCCGGGTGGTGTGTTTGGGATCATTGTCATGCTGAAAGACACAGCCACATTTTATCTTCAATGCCCTTGCTGATGGGAGGAGGTTTGCACTCAAAATCTCACGATATATGGCCCCATTCATTCTTTTATGTACACGGATCAGTCATTCTGTTCCCTTTGCAGAGAAACAGCCTCAAAGCATGATGTTGCCACCCCCATGCTTCACAGTAGGTATGGTGTTCTTCGCTTGCAACTCAGCATTCTCTTTCCTCCAAACACGACGAGTTGTGTTTCTACCAAACAGTTCTACTTTGGTTTCATCTGACCATATGACATTCTCCCAATCCTCTTCTGGATCATCCAATTGCTATCTAGCAAACCTCAGACGGGCACGGACATGTACTGGCTTAAGCAGGGGGACACGTCTGGCACTGCAGGATCTGAGTCCCTGGCGGCATAGTGTGTTACTGATGGTAGCCTTTGTTACGTTGGTCCCAGCTCTCTGCAGGTCATTCACTAGGTCCTCTGTGTGGTTCTGGGATTTTTGCTCACCGTTCTTGTGATCATTTTGACCCCACGGGGTGAGATCTTGCATGGAGCCCAAGATCGAGGGAGATTATCAGTGGTCTTGTATGTCTTCCATTTTCTAATTATTGCTCCCACAGTTGATTCCTTCACACCAAGCTGCTTGCCTATTGCAGATTCAGTCTTCCCAGCCTGGTGCAGGTCTACAAATTTGTTTCTGGTGTCCGTCAACAGCTCTTTGGTCTTCACAATAGTGGAGTTTGGAGTGTGACTGTTTGAGGTTGTGGACAGGTGTCTTTTATACTGATAACAAGTTCAAGCAGGTGCCATAATACAGGTAATGAGTGGAGGACAGAGGAGCCTCTTAAAGAAGAAGATACAGGTCTGTGAGAGCCAGAAATCTTTCTTGTTTGTAGGTGACCAAATACTTATTTTCCACCATAATTTGCAAATAAATTCTTTCAAAAATCAGACAATGTGATTGTATGGATTTGTTTCCACATTTTGTCTCTCATAGTTGAGGTATACCTTTGATGACAATTACAGGCCTCTCTCATCTTTTTAAGTGGGAGAACTTGCACAATTGGTGGATGACTAAATACTTTTTTGCCCCTCTGTATGTGCTGAAGGTGAAAGAGAAGAGGTTGTATATACTGGAGTGTATATAGTTCAGTCCCTTTGTATATTTCTTCAATCAAGTGGGTATCCCATATGACCCCATCCTCATTCAAGTTTAATTCCCCTAATAAAACAAATAAAACAAAGTAGTGTCTTTATGCCCCTGTTGAAGACTTTGCAGTCGAAACACGTAGGGATGGCGTTTTCAGCTTCCCACATTGCCATTTTTTATTCGCTTGTGATCACTTTTTATCTTGTAAAGGTTTTTACCTATTAAAACCCCTCGTTTTGACCTACACCATGTGGAGTCCTCCCTTTTTTCTTTTTTTCCATGGTTCCATCTCCAACTAGCTCCTCCTGACCCTTCTGTTCCGGAACTGGAGAGCGTGCGTGAAAGCGGTTCAACTTCCACCCAGAATAACTACTCTTCACCGGTGATCGTGATATATAGGATACCATCTGGGTGGATATTACGGGAGGTTATGTAAAGGAGAGTGGGGAAATGGTGCTACCCTGAAGTGACACAATATATATGTGTAAATGAAATAAAATAAATAATGTATAACCCCAAAATATTTATACACAAATGTGTGTGCAAACCTATATATGTTGAACAGGTTTTAAACTTGATGATATATATGAGTGCGTGAGCATAGTATGGACGTGCAATAAACTATATCAAAAATTGTAACAGTGCATACACCCTAATAATATGCAAAACCACAGTATAAGTAAATACATGAGTGTCCGAAAAAAAAAAAAATATATATAATCCAATTCCCTCTCTTCCAGATGAGGTTATTTGTAAGAAAATACTATAACTTAAACCAAAAAAATATGTGTATATATGTGCAAATATATTTTTATTAAAAATCTTTTAAATCATATAAGGTGTATTTTCATAATCCAGACTGGGATATCAAGAGTGTCTCTCCCAGCGTGTATATTCCAGAAAAAGAAAAAAGGAAAAACCAGTGACTTCTGTGTACATAGAATCTGGTGACTCAGGTGCTCCCCCAGCGTGTCCCCACTCACCAGAAGTAGTCACCCCTACAGGGGTAGTAGGCATAGAGTGGGTGGCTTTAAGTGGATAATCCCCTTGGATGTCCCAGTTGGTATTCCGCACCTCTGTTAGCCCGCACCGGTAGTCCGGTCCAGGACCCCCCGCATATGCTCCAGGCCAGGGCACCTCCGTTTCCTTTACCGCACCAGTCAGTCCTCTCCTCCCGGGAAAAGAAACAAGGGACTCCCGTAGTGTAGTATGCTCGATTTATTTTAAAAACTGCATGCTCGCTCCTGTGCGCATTCCTGCTGTTCTCAGTAAACACTAAGCGCGTCCTACGCCCCTCTTATTTCCCCACTCTCCTTTACATATCCAAATAGGTCCCATTGGGAACTAATTAGGGGGAGGCTGCAACTCTTTAATTTCCTAAGCGCGGATCTTTAATTTACCATTACGGGAGGTTACCCCCTCATGCCTAATAGACGTACTGCTATACGGCAGATACGTCCTACGGATCTGGTAAGAGTACCCAACCTCTTTCATTTAAAGATGTTTGTGGCTTGTTACCTGTGGTTGCCTTCCATTTGAGTGCCAATTCACCGTCCAGGGTTCAAGCACCTTTCCCTTTGAGAAGAATTCCACTGATCCTGTGTTTATGGACTCCAGTCCCTTGTCATTCCACATTTCACCATAGACATTTTGTTTATACCTGACTGGTTATTTTCACTTTGTTAATTTATTTGACTTTTTCACTGATGTATACATGTTTCACCCATGTTTCTAGTTTATGCTGGGTGATCTTAGCCCTGCACTTAATTATTTACATATTGAGTTGACTTGGTTTGTTTGTGTGCCAGCTGCTTTTTTTAAATTTTTTCACTTGTTTTGAGGGCCAGTGCAGCACTTTCTATACTACTGTTTAACACCGCGCTACCTTAGTAACAGGGCTGCTACTGACACACCTCATCCTGTGTATCACTTAGTATCACTGCAATCAGCATTCACCCTCACTGAAACCTCAAGGGTTATTATTTTCAGATCTCAAATCATACAATCCCTCAAATGACCAGTAACACAATCTGACAATTATTAACATCAACACGTGTATAATGAAAACATATAATATAAATATAAAAGATTTGTTACATTTAAAACATATAGCACCACTCATTGACAGATCTCTAAATCAGTTCAATAATCCTAAAAGATGTTATGAGGAGCAAACTTGTGTTTTAAATACAAGTGGACTGAAGTTTCCTGAGGATGTGAACTGAGCAGTGCAATATCTGAACACAAAAAAGATTTTTTAATTACAAGTTTGTTCCTCACAAGATCTTTTAGGATTATTGAGGTAATTTAGAGATCTGTCAATGCATGCTGCTATATTTTTTAAGTGTAACATATGTTTTATACGGTAGATTTTTATTATACTGTATGTACTGTATGTTGATGAGCGTGACTGCAGTGGTATTGAGTATTTTCTGTAAATACCATGGCCATGAACTAGCCACTGAGATTCTGGGGCAGTGGCATCCTCTAATTGCAATGGTCCTCAAGCTCTCAGAGGCTCTTGTGGGTATGTACTGGCTGTGCAGCTGATATGTCCACCACTGGTCCTACTCTTAGCAGTTGAAATCACTGCATTTACTATTTTTAATGCCGTGTACACGCGGTCAGAATTTCTGACAACAAATGTTCGATGGGAGCTTGTTGACGAAAATTCCATGTGTAGGCTCCATCGGACATTTTCTGCCTGAATTTCTGACAAAGTTTGAGATCTGGATCTCAAATTTTCCGACAACAAAATCCGTTGTTGGAAATTCCGATTGTGTGTACACAATTCCGTCGCACAATATTCCACGCATGCTCGGAATCAAGCAGAAGAGCCGCACTGGCTATTGAACTTCATTTTTCTTGGCTCGTCGTACGTGCTGTACGTCACCACGTTCTTGATGTTCGGTATTTCTGACAACATTTGTGTGACCGTGTGTATGCAAGACAAGTTTGAGCCAAAACCGTCGGAAAAAAAGCATGGATTTTGTTGTCGGAATGTGCGATCGTGTGTACACGGTATTACACTTTCCTTTAACATGTTGGTTCTCAGCTATTTAGAAAAACACAATCAGCTGTAAATGACTAATTAGGACATTATAGCAGAGTATAGAGCACCATGATATTCAGGATCCTTTCACACTACACATTTGTGCACATTTCTCACCCACATTCCATTAAAGAAAACCTTTGTTATTCTCTTCCACTTAAGAAGCATGTCTCATACTAAGATAGAAGGTTTTATTTTCAATGACAATGAGCAAAAGACAATATGGATGACACTTTTCAAAGTCAAAAGAGTTATGAGTGGGTGCCATTACCTCAAACAACCTTACAGACAAAGGAGCCAGGAGATAAACATAACACAATCAGGCATGCAAAATGTATCCTATCTTCATTTAAAGAAGGATTGCAGTTATACTTTATTATTGAAAAAAAGCATAAAAGACTACCATAGACCATTTTGAAAGCTGTTATATGATGCTATATGTGCATAAAATATTAAATGATGATCTATTTGTTTTTAGATCGTTTCCTATGTGCTGCTACCCATACTTGCCCAATGAGATGTTCTTGATTAAGCAGCATGGGTTTCTTTAAGTTATTTAAGTTCCTCATATGCCTTTATATTGCTGTTTTAGGAGAGATAACACCAAAGACATATCATAAAATATAACATAGGCATGTTAGAGATATAACCCCTCAAAGTTAATGTGTAATTACATTTTAGGGCCCAGCAGAGAAAGTTTTGACAGGCAGCTGTCAATTGTAGTATGGTGGCTGTGGATTGTAAAGGGCATAGCCAACATTAGAGGGAATATTCACAAGTAGAGGAACCCTATAGATCCAGATAACTGGATGTACATTTTTTTTTTTTAACAAAAGAGCACTAGACAAGTCCAACAGACATGAAGGTATGCATATTTTTACCTAAGGGCCTGCATTTAACGTGGAAACACGTACTAATTAATAAGCTCACCAACCCAAAGCTTTTGCATTCATTTTGCCATTGCTTAGGTACTGTACATTAGACATCAGCCTGGCTACCAGTAATCTGGTGTTTTGGGAACACCTACTACCTAGCTTTTACAGATAAGAGATTCCCAACACTGGCCTTTAGATTCCACTTGAGGCAGTGTGGTTCTGCATATCACTGAATATTCTTAATGAAATATTCATACAGTTTGCAAGGTCATTGCAGCTAAAACGTAGACAAACAAGGATTTTCGGAGGGCCTCTGGGAAGCACTGCAACTTTTAATTAAATCAACCTAATTCCATTTTATGGCTAGTAAAAGTTTCCTGAATGTTTTCACTTACTACTTATCAAACTCATTAGTTGCTTTTTTAAACTACTGTAAATAATGCTTTTAAATTGAAATTGAAGATGTGATCATTTCAGTGCAGCACTAGCAGTGCTCCTATTCCCACTGTCCCCACATAATGACAAACCGCGTGTACTAGAACAGCCGTTTCCTTGAGATGGTTTTACTAGAAAAATCAAGAATGGCCTTCAATAGCAACCCAACCTTTTCTCTGACATATCTATATTAATCATATAGTAATACAAATCAAGGATGGCCTTCAATAGCAACCCAACCTTTTACCTAAGATATCTATAATAATCATATAATATTTTTATCCTATTGCACTAGATCAGGGTTTTTCAACCCCTAGGGTTCCGTAAAGAGTCCCCAGGGGGGCGCAGCAAAATGATACAAAGTCCTGTACAATCCAATCAAGAAAGCGTTACTGTGTTAAGTTCCGTGTACAGAGAGGTGAAAGAGCACACCCAGTTCCTCCTCTGGGCTCTCTCCCGCTCTATGCTGTTATCTGTATTTACCCACAAAAGTGAAAACTGTGTAAGCCACCCACCTGCATCCTACCAACCGATGACTTCATCGGTTGCTAAGGGAAGGTCAGTAACAAAATCAAAACAATAACAAAGCTGCTCTGTAAAATTAAAAGCATTGTCAATCTGTTAAAGAAATTGTAAAAGATTACAGATCTACCAACATGACCAATATATGATCAAAGTATAGGGTGGAAAAACAAAATCTACAGTGTTAATGCTATTAGCAGACTGCATTATATTGTGTCATTTTTTAATTTTACCCATACTTCCACTTTAAAGAAATACTCTAAAAAGCAGTTTTTATATTTATACTTTCCTGTTAACAAAATCCCTGGGCAGTTTTACATAAATAACAATTCTTGTTGTTTTTGTGATCCACATGTCCCATAGATTCAGAAAATTTGACATTTTCAACTTGTCTGTGTGGCCCACCTCCTTCTTTGCATGCCACTGCCAGCAGCTCTAAACCAAACAAAATCATGTAAATGTGGATCTTTTCTCTGTTGTCACTAAATGGTGGTGTGTGTATATATAAAGTATTTGAAATGCAGCATCATTAGGCAAAAAACACTTCTTCAACAAGGGGTACAGGAATTTTCGTAATTTCATTCATTCGTAACATATGTATTGGCATTTAATAATTCTGGTTGTCAGGTTTGCTATCACAACTCATTTGCAAATTAAGGAAAGCAGCAGGTATATGAGATGTTTTCCATAATATATTTGCACATATTTACAGCACAGTTGTGCAAATGCATATTGCTTTTTGGGATACAAATCTGGAGACCCTATTCAACAGAATAAAGTATTTTTTTGGAGACTATTAAAATAAATACTTTGCGTCAACCTGATCATCAAGATTGTATACCACATTATAATTCAATCAATAGCATTAGCAAGAAATGCTTTAAAACTGAATTCCAGGAATTCAGCCACTGTCCATCTGCCGGCTTACTATGGATTAAATCCAACGAGGTGCATGCCACCTCATGGACTTATCTATTTAATTTAAAACTGACTGTTTTACTTATTACCATCGCTATCGCTATATGCCCGGTGCTCTGACAGGAAAGATGCTGCTCCCCCCAACACACACACACACTTTGCTGCCCATGCACAGAAGATTTTATTTTTTTTGGAATAGGCTCACATAATACAAAGCACCTGTGACTAGACAGGAGGAGGGGAGGGGTGGACAGAGCAGCTGCATAAGACTCTGCAGCTTCAGGAGTTGAGCTAAGCTGAGAAGGTCTAGCATTGGCGTGCCCAAAGTATAGTAATAGCTGTACTGCCAGAGCTCAGTAAAAATAAAAATTGTAAATGAACTGCTTCTCGTCGGCCCACAGCCTATAAACAGCGTAACGGGAGCAGCGCCGATGCAGGCTGACGTACCCATATGTCACCCCGCCTCTGCCACTTATACGCTCTCTGACGTCTGTCGCTGCTACTCTGGGCTGCCCTGGTACCATGTGAACCCTGATTGGCTAATCAGCGATCACATGGAAGTAAATTATATAAATAAAATATATTTTTTATCTGCTTAATGGTTTTTAATAAATTCATCATACTACACTATGGGAGTCCACATCTGTTTTCTCCTATGAGGGACTCATTAATGATCAGGCTCTAAGTTACCTGAAGATAGAGGCTCATCTTTGGAATCCTATTAACCATTGTGGTGAAGTGATCGCAGCGGTTACATCCATACGCGCATTGCCCCTTTGGGGTGAGTGGATCTGGTGAGTGGGGACATTTGAGGGGGAGCACAAAGTCACCAGAAGAAACTGCGAGCACCCAAGTCACCATTTGAATATTTGTTACATCTTTTGAAGAGTACTAAATGCACATCACATGGACTGTTATATGCACATGTATATGTGATCTTGAACTTTTTCTTATACTTTCTATGGACGCATAGCTTGTCCACACAGTGCGGCTTTATTTAAGTTGCTATTTGCACACGGTGATATATTTATGTTTGTGTTTAATAATTTAATGATTGTATTTTTAACATTGGTATCAGGCCCGATATTCTGGTAGTTGGAGGCATTACTACCAAGGAACCACTAGGGGAATCACTATAAGGTTACTGCGCAGAGTGTGCCCCACAAATCACTAGGATACCTGGCACAGATCACGTTTAGATATTTAGGTTACTCTAAGAGGTTGGGAATTTTCTGTAAGGCCACTTAGATTTACACATTTATGGCACTTAGTATGCTAATATATATCACAGGATTATAACTGAGGTTGGAACTATATATATTACAGGGGATGTTAACATACCACCCAATGACAGATCACAGACACAGCTATATTTGAAACACAGGCATTGTTTGGAGGTGGGATCATATACATTGAGTATAGGTGCGGTACACCCACTGGCGGTGCAGCACTCAGGCCTCTCTTTCTTACCTGTCTACGTCTTAACATTAACCATTTGTAGGGAGCACCATCTACCTCAATTTATTGTTTGCGTTTGCCTGGAGACCCCCTAGGGGAGCTCCATTAGGGGAGGCAGCAGACCTACTCGCTGTCCTAAGTGCAGTTATATATATATTTTTGTAAGCCAGTAGGCTAGGCTTGCTTGGCTTATAGTAACTGGGATTGCTACAGGTGATGCTACACTAAGCTATATTCCCTGACCACTCTTATAGAAGCGACCATTACAGTAAATTTTAATACAAGTTTGCCCTAATAAATGTATCATATCACACCCTGTATCAATTTCATATATCATGTTGATCATGTATAAATTATCTGTATGTATTTGACTGCTTTGTATTTATTTTGTTTGTCACAAATCATGTTTTCTAATGGTTTTATTACAATTATTAACCTCTATTATGATGTACCCTTAGGGGACTGTGACATTCGATTTATTTAGGTTCATTCTATATATCACTATACACACCAATGTGCCTCATGTAAAGTCCCAACCTTACCTTTTTTGTTCTCGTGTAGCATTTAGGGATGGAGGCATTTTGGTATCTTTTTCTTTAAGTTAAGACAGGCCCCACTAATTCTTAGTTTTCATTACAGTAAATTGGTTTTGACACAACTAGTTGATTTGTGTGATACACAAGATACAATGTCTGGTAAATATTCAGTATAAACACTGAATAAGTCTCACACAGATGGTATCATCATATACAGGAGGAATAGTAGAATGTGTTTTGAGGTGTAATTCTAAGTATACCCATGCTGTGTGTGCGGAATATCTTATTAAACTGCCAACTTTGTGTAAAAAAATAATTTTTATTTTCTTTCTGCATTTTTCAAAAACATTTGTTGAAAAAATGAAGTCTTTAAAAGACTCACCATGCATCTTAAAAAATACCTTGGGATGTGCAGTCTCCAAAATATGATAATTTTATGTGTATTTCCACTGCCCTGGTGCTTCAGAGCCTCCAAAATGCAATGAGGAAATTAGATGTGTAATTTTGTCACTAGAAAGCCTGAAAGTGCTCCTTGGATTGCGGGCCCCTCTATGAATCTAGGTTGTGAAATAGTCTCATGTGGTATCCCCATATTCATGAGGCAAAGCAGAATGTGTTGTGGGGTGTAATTGTAACTTTGCCCATGCTGTGGGTGAGAAAGAACTTGTTAGAGTGACAACTTTGGAAAAAAAACACATTTTATTTCATTTTGTTTTTCTTTGGGCCTCTCTTTGTGGTTAGGCTGTTAAAAGTCTCATGCATGTGGTATTGCCACACCTGGGAGGAGTAGCAGAATGTGTTTTGGGGTGTATTTATAAGCATGCCTATTATATGTGTTAGAAATATCATATTAATTGACAACTTTGCGGAAAAAAAAAATCATTTTCCAAAAACCTGTGCCAAAAAATTACATTTTCAAAAGACTTACTATGTTTTTACAGAAAATAACTTGGGCTGTTTGCTTTCCATTATAGGATCATTGTTCTGTGTGTTTCCATTGCCCTGGTGCTCCAGGGCCTCCAAAAATGTGATAGGTAATTAAGAAATTGGATGTATAATTTATACCCCTGGAACACCTGAAAGTGCGCCTTGGATTGCGGGCCCCTCTATGTATCTAGGTTGGGAAATAGTCTCATGTGGTATCCCCATATTCATGAGGCAAAGCAGGATGTGTTGTGGGGTGTAATTGTAAGTATGCCCATGCTGTGTGTAAGAAAGAACTTGTTAGAATGACAACTTTGGAAAAAAAACTAATTTTATTTAATTTCTTTTTTTTTTTCTTAATTTTACAAAAAATTGTGACAAAAAATTACAACTTCAAAAAACTCACTGTGCTTCTTACTAAACACATTGGGCTGTCTACTTTCCAAAAAGGGGTCATTTAGGGGGTATTTATATTGTCCTGGTATTTTAGGGCCTCAAGAAATGAGATAGGCAGTCATTACATCAGGACTGATCAATTTTCAAATATAATTACCATAATTTGTATATTATATTATTAACTTTTTCATAGACTAAATAATAAACACTGATTTTGGTTATTTTTACTATAAAATGTAGCAGAATACATTTTGGTGTGAATTTATGAAAAGTATTTGTTTTGCAAAATTTTATAACAAAATCTAAGAAAAATGTGACTGTTTTTTTCAAAATTTTTAGGTTTTTTTATTTATGAAGAAAAAAAAGAAAAAACACAGTGGTGATTTAATACCACCAAAAGAAAGCTTTATCTGTCTTAAAACAATACAAATTTCATTTGGGTACAGTGTTGCATGACTGAGTAATTGGCATTCAAAGTGTGACAATATTGGTATAGACGGGAAGGGGATGAAAGTGTCTGAACTTGAGGTGGTTAAAGAGATAAGGCCACAAGGTGGCATGCACCTCATTGGACGTAACTCCTAGTAATCCAGAACATTTTAGAGAGAGGCCGAATTCCTGGACTTCAGGTTTAAAAATGATGAGGACTTAAGTTTCTTTTTTTCTATACAAAGCTGCATAGCAACTGCCATAGCATTCCTTGCTGGGAAGAATCTTCAGGCTGCAGAAAATTGTGATATAGAAAGCATTCCCATTAGCAAGTGTTTTAGCATAGATGTTTGTTTCTGAATATAGACCTATAGATATATATTTTCGCATTTCTTTCACATTACAAAAATTCTTTCTAACTGGAGTATTGTGTCAAATGTAGCAATCTATTGTAATAAAACACATTAATCCCTGAATTATCTGACTTCAGTCCGTTGAAATCTAGTTGCTATGGGTTACTGCACTTTTCACATCATTACTCTTCTTTTGCACTGCCTCATTAAAAAAGTGATTTCCAACTGCAAAAGGTAAGAAATTTTCTTTTTCCATTGCATCAGTTTAACAGAGAATATCAGTTTTATTAATGAAAAAAGGGGCTTTCAAATGGTGGTCCCCCTAGTAGAAATATCACATAAATGCATCGATCATATTGATAAAGATAAAAAAGTTTTTTTTATTCATTAATACATATAATATTCATAAAAAAGGACAGAGAGGGCAACTAGACGCCCAAGTACATATAAAAGAGCACACATCACATCGAATACGATATCACATATATGGTACGGGATCTGCCAACATGTTCCGTGGTGGTTGCTGCTTCCTCAAGGCTTAATTCTCCATATGTGAATCAAAAAACATTGAATATATATTGTCACAGACCTAGCCAGAACAGAGGCTGTTGGAGAGGACTGTATGCAAGCCTGTTGCCCACCGATTATGGGCCCTAGCATTTGGGGGAATGGTGCTCTCTGTGAGCTGTATGCCTGGGGACCCTGGGGTTGGTGTTACTTTGGATTCAGCTCCATGTCCCTCCAAAACACACAGACTCTGGAACCCGTTATATGCCATATTAGAATGATAAGACTGAATTATACTGTTGGGACACATCCTGTGAGGAGATGCTAATGTCATCATCTCCACTCACCTGTCTGATGTCAGCTATAATGGGTTTAATGTAAATAAGTTTAGTCTAGGTTCTAAAGGTATTAAACTCATTGTTGTTTGTTCTAATTAACCCTGTGTTGATGTTTATGGTAATGTGTGTTAATTGAATGAGCTGATCACATTGTCCTCTATACAATGTAGGAGACGGGACGACTCCTATTGGAGCTCATGTTAATTAGGTTAATTAGGTTATGTTTGTATTGTTAATTGTAATTAGCTCCAGCTATTGTGTTTATATTCCTGTGTGAAGCTCGGTGACCACAAGTCTGGGCGAAAGGTCATGTCTCAGCCACCTAGGCTGTATAAAGGATGAGATAATTAGCTCATGTTAATTAGGTTAGCTTTGAGTCAGCCTGGTGTATAAATGTGTGTGATATCTCAAATAAAAAACAGTTCTGATGTACTCCAAGACTGGTGTTGTCTAGTTCTTGGGGTTCCTATAGCCAGATCCATTGGACTCGTGTTCCAGAACTTAGGAAGCGGTATATGACGGAAGCACTTAAGCGGAGTGTGGGACATTCCGTGACATTGGTGGCAAGCAGCGGGAAAGCTTCCTGAAGTCTGGGACATCCAAACCTCCAACTGGATCCAAGATCAGCATAGCAGACTTCAGTCACCCCAGCGGAGATATGGACCTGGCATCAGAATTCCCGGGGCTGCTGCGGATCATCCTTTCAACATACACCAGGACTGTGTCTGAGGATGAATACCTGGAGCTCAGGCAGCTGATTCGGGTGGAGCTCTGGATTGCAGCCCTCCGTCTCGCTGGTATAAAACAGGTAAAGTGCTTTCCAACCCAAGAGCAACGGGCCAGTGACCAACGGGCATTGCGGATGGCATTCCCGGGAGAGCAGCCCCAGGAGCAATGGGTGACTGAGTTGGACAGGTTGGTCCAGCAGGAGATAGAGCTGGACAATCATTATCGGGCTCTGCAATGGCACGCAGAGGAGGGATATTTAGGGGAGACAACAGAATGCTCTCCGGAGGGATATGACTTTGGCGGCCCTGGATTGCTGTGGGAGAACCTTACAGATCTTTTTATGTTTGGCGATGAAGGGGAACCTGACCTTGAGGACCTGAGAGACTATAGAGAGTCTATGCTCGGTCTTGCAGGGGTCTCAGAGCTCAAACCTGATCTGGACCATTTGCTAAGGAAGGAACAGCATCTGGAAAGGGCATACAGGAAACTGCTAGAACAAGTTCAGCAGCATGCCAGAGAATCGGCAGTGGAAAATCCGGAGATTGCCGTCCCCAAACCTGAAGTGCTGACAACAGGGCAGAGCTCTGCTAACCTCTGCCCAGAAATGATAGCATCTTCTGGGTTCCATGGACAGGAGATGGTGAACCTCTATCCCCAGACATCAGTTGCAGAGACTGGGGATTTAATAGACGTTTCTGTAGAGGAGGAACCACCTGGAAAACCCCCAGCAGAAGTGCTGGCAACCGGACAGAGGGTCCAAGACCTCTGCCCCACACCTGCAGCAATTGTGGAGGCTCAGGGTGAGAAGATGGCAATCACTTCCCAGCAGCAGATACAGGGGGAGAAGGGAGAGGAGGTGTGTGTTGTCCCTCCCCAACAGTTGGCCAGGGTGGAGGAAGTGGGCTTTCCTCCCCAGCAAAGATCCGTGTACCTGGGAGACAGTACCATCGACATGTCATCCCAGCAGCCAGATGAGGGAATGGAAAAGGAAGCAGCCAGCTCACCTCCCCAATGGCAGCTACACAGTTTGGGAGTGGAGGAAACCAGCCTCCTGCCCCAACAGTTAGCCGGAGCAGAGGATGCGGAGTCCCCAGCAGTAGTGCTGGCAACAGGGCAGAGTGCTACCAACCTCTGCCCAGCACCTGCAACAACTACAGAGTTCCAGGGAGGCGGGGCAGTCGGCCTCCCTCTCCAACAGTTAGCCGGAACAGATGGTGTGGGGTTTCCAGCAGAAGGGCTGGCAACAGGGCCGAGGACTGCTGGACTCTGCCCTCAACTAACAGAGGATGGATTTCCTGTGAAGGTGGATGGGACTTCAGTCTCCACCTGTATACCCCAGGGATGCTGGGCAGTGGGCCCAGATCCCCAACAGCATGACAGAGTGAGCCCAGACACCCTGTCCTCTCTCCAGCGGCAGATATGTTCTCTGAGAGAGGCAGAGGTTGGCTGGGTGAGTAATGCTTTGTTTGGAACAATTTATTTGGGGTACTGTGTGGGTACAGGCAGTAGAGGACTGGAGCTGTTTACTAACTTCGGAGTCAACCCGTCTGGGGTCTCCTCCTGTGTTAGTCTCCTGCCGAAAGGGGAGAAATGTCACAGACCTAGCCAGAACAGAGGCTGTTGGAGAGGACTGTATGCAAGCCTGTTGCCCACCGATTATGGGCCCTAGCATTTGGGGGAATGGTGCTCTCTGTGAGCTGTATGCCTGGGGACCCTGGGGTTGGTGTTACTTTGGATTCAGCTCCATGTCCCTCCAAAACACACAGACTCTGGAACCCGTTATATGCCATATTAGAATGATAAGACTGAATTATACTGTTGGGACACATCCTGTGAGGAGATGCTAATGTCATCATCTCCACTCACCTGTCTGATGTCAGCTATAATGGGTTTAATGTAAATAAGTTTAGTCTAGGTTCTAAAGGTATTAAACTCATTGTTGTTTGTTCTAATTAACCCTGTGTTGATGTTTATGGTAATGTGTGTTAATTGAATGAGCTGATCACATTGTCCTCTATACAATGTAGGAGACGGGACGACTCCTATTGGAGCTCATGTTAATTAGGTTAATTAGGTTATGTTTGTATTGTTAATTGTAATTAGCTCCAGCTATTGTGTTTATATTCCTGTGTGAAGCTCGATGACCACAAGTCTGGGCGAAAGGTCATGTCTCAGCCACCTAGGCTGTATAAAGGATGAGATAATTAGCTCATGTTAATTAGGTTAGCTTTGAGTCAGCCTGGTGTATAAATGTGTGTGATATCTCAAATAAAAAACAGTTCTGATGTACTCCAAGACTGGTGTTGTCTAGTTCTTGGGGTTCCTATAGCCAGATCCATTGGACTCGTGTTCCAGAACTTAGGAAGCGGTATATGACGGAAGCACTCAAGCGGAGTGTGGGACGTTCCATGACATATATACAAACAGAACA
Organism: Aquarana catesbeiana; assembly: GCF_042186555.1. Taxonomy (NCBI): domain Eukaryota; kingdom Metazoa; phylum Chordata; class Amphibia; order Anura; family Ranidae; genus Aquarana; species Aquarana catesbeiana. The sequence goes on from NC_133325.1 coordinate 370,394,858, forward strand.
CGGTTAATAACTACATATTGAAACGTACATTCAAACACATATATACAAGAACTTGTCCCCACATAGGGACAAAAAAGAATGGAAGGAAGGAGGGGGAAGGGGGGGGGAGGAGGGAATGGGGGGAGGAAGGAAAGGGGAGGGTAAGGGAAAAACAGAATACCTCAAACATTGGATGTGTTCAGGTTAAAGGGAGACCAAAAAGGAAAATGCTTCACCTTACTGATCTAGGGTATGTATAAAACTTGATCATAAAGGTATGGTGTAAATTATATTGCCTGATAGAAACAGATCAAAACACCAAGAGTAAAACGGGGTCCCCATTCACTATCCATATGACAGTATGGATAAAAACACGTAACACAGCCAAAATATGAATAGATATCACCAAAGAGCTCAACAGATGGTGTATGTCTGGGTCTCCCAAGAGCCCAGTAATCCAGCAATTGACCCCCCCAAACAGTCCTACCCTTAAGAAACCAAAATGGGGCAGAACCTGGGGAGCTGGATGGACCCTCTCTTAATTGGCCAAAACGATAAGAATAAAAGCACAATGGGATGCGCCAAAACAAACCTGTATTGATCCTCTCATTGACCACATACACTCTGTCATTCCCGATGCCATCATTACCTTCACTTCTGCCCGTTAAGCGGAAGTGATGTCAATGATTTATTATGTTATAGGGAACATCTAAAAATGTTAACTGTGCTTAAGCAGCGCACCAAAATTTTTTCTGCTACTACTACTGCGGTGGAAGGGCTCGACAGTTCTACGGGTCCTTTCCGAGGGCTTCTGAGAGCTTCTGAGGGCTTCTGATCTCAGCCGACTCTCCAACTGGCGATAACAGCCGAGGATTACTCCGATGCCATTGGTCTCTGCCCCCAGCCACAAAACAGCCCCGCTAATCTGCTAGACCTCTCCACAGGCTTGCAATCTCTACTGTACGGCAACCATATGCAACTGATACTCCCACCAACCGATTCAGACCAAGGCTCCTCTTCCTGGACCCTCCAGCACTCCTCACCAAGTAGCAGGATGTCTCCCGGTCCAGAACCACACAGCCCCACACAGAGAGACCACTACACCAGCCAGGTAAGAGCCGCATTGGGTTTACTCTTAGTTCTACTGTATCTTTCAGTCTATGGTCTGTCTCCAGGGTGTATTAAAGCCCACGTCTGCGGTATCGGCATCTAACGCTCAGTTGTTGCTGGTCAAAAACCTGATGCTCATCTGTTCAATTATTTGGCTGCATACTCCAATACAATATGCGACCATCTTGGTCAGCAGCTCCACCCCCTGATCTTGTTTGGGTCCATATATATTTGGACACAGGCACAATTTTAGATTTTTCAGGTATTTACCAAACATATTCAAGCTATAGTTATATAATGGATATCGGCTGAAAGTGCACACACTCAGGTTTAATTTATACATCTAAATCGGAGGAAGGGTTTAGGAATTACAGCTCTTAAGAATAGCCATCCCCCTTTTTTAAGGGACCAAAAGTAATTGGACAATTGAATCAAAAGAGGTTTTAAGGCCAAGTGTGGGCTACTCCTTTATTTCTTCATCAATTAAGCAGGTAAAAGGTCTGGAGTTGAACCTAATGCCCTGTACACACGATAGGGTTTTCCGACAACAAATGTTGGATGTGAGATTGTTGTCGGAAAGTCCGACCGTGTGTATGTCGGAAATTTCCGTCGGAATTTCCGCCAACAAATGTTTGAGAGCAGGTTCTCAAATTTTCCGACAACAAAACTTGTTGTCGGAAATTCTGATCGTGTGTACATAAGTCCGACGCACAAAAGTCCACGCATGCTCGGAATCAAGCAGAAGAGCCGCACTGGCTATTGAACTTCATTTTTCTCGGCTCGTCGTATGTGTTGTACGTCACCGCGTTCTTGATGTTCGGAATTTCCAACAACATTTGTGTGACCGTGTGTATGCAAGACTAGTTTGAGCCAACATCCTTCGGAAAAAAATCCACGGTTTTGTTGTCGGAAAATCCTATCATATGTACAGGGCATAATTGTGGTATTTGTATTTGGAATCTATTGCTGTGAACCTACATAATGCATTTAAAGGTGCTGTCCATGTAAGTGAAACGGGCCATTATCAGGCTTCAAAAACTAAACAAATCCATCAGAGAGATAGCAGCAACATTAGGAGTGGCCAAATCAACAGTTTGGTATATTCTGATGAAAGAAGAATGCTCAGCAACATAAAAGGGCCTGGACGTCCACGGAAGACAACAGTGGTGGATGATCACAGGATCCTCTCTATGGTAAAGGAAAACCCACTCACAATATCCAGACAAGTGAAGGACACTCTCCAGGAGGTGGGCGTATCATTGTCAAAGTCTACAATCAAGAGAAGACTTCACAAGAGTAAATACAGAGGGTTCACCACAAGGTGCAAACCATTCATAAGCTTGAAGAATAGAAAAGTCAGATTATACTTTGCCAAAAAACATCTAAAAAAGCCAGACCAGTTCTGGAAAAGCATTCTTTGGACAGATGAAGCTAAGATTAATCTGTACCAGAATGACGGGAAGAAAAAAGTGTGGAGAAGGCTCGGAACAGCTCATGATCCAAAGCAGACAACGTCATCTGTAAAACATGGTGGAGGCAGTGTGATGGCAGGGGCATGCATGGTTTCCAGTGGCACTGGGTCATTGGTGTTTATTGATGATGAGACAGAAGCAGCCAGATTAATTCTGCAGTGTTTAGAGATATACCGTATGCCCAGATTCAGACAAATGCAGCAAAGTTGATTGGACGGCGCTTCACAGTACAGATGGACAATGATCCAAAACACAATGCAAAAGCAACCCAGGAGGTTTTGAAGGAAAAGAAGTGGAATAATGGCCGAGTCAATCACCTGATCTCAATCCAATTGAGCATGCATTTCACTTGCTGAATGTAAAACTAAAGGCAGAAAGACCCACACACAAATAACAATTGAAGACAGCTGCAGTTAGAGCCTGGCAAAGCATCAGAAAGGAAACCCAGTCTTTGGTCCATGGGTTCCAGACTTCAAGCAGTCATTGCCAGTAAAGGATTTTCAACAAAATATTAAAAATAAACATTTTATTTATAATTATATTAATTTTCCCAATTACATTTGAGCCCCTGAAAATGGGGGGGCTGTGTATAAAAATGGCTGTGTTCCTAAAATTTGTACTTGATTTTATGTTCAACACTATAGAAATGACACTTTGCTACAATGTAAAGTAGTGAGTGTACAGCTTGTATAACAGGGTAAATTTGCTGTCCCCTCAAAAAAAACTCAACACACAGCCATTAATGTCTAAACTGCTGGCAACAAAAGTGAGTACACCCCTAAGTGAAAATGTCCAAATTGGTCCCAAAGTGTCAATATTTTGTGTGGCCACCATTATTTTCCAGCACTGCCTTTGGGCATTGAGTTCCCCAGAGCTTCACAGCTTGCCACTAGAGTCCTCTTCCACTCCTCCATGATGACATCACAGAGCTGGTGGATGTTAAAGACCTTGTGCTCCTCCACCTTCTGTTTGAGGATGCCCCACAGATGCACAATAGGATTTAGGTCTGGAGACATGCTTGGCCAGTCCATCACCTTTACCCTCAGCTTCTTTAGCAAGGCAGTGGTTGCCTTAGAGGTGTGTTTGGAGTCGTTATGTTGGAATCCTGCCCTGCAGCCCAGTCTCCGAAGGGAGGGGATCATGCTCTGTTTCAGTATGTCACAGTACATGTTGGCATTCATGATTCCCTCAATGAGCTGTAGCTCCCCAGTGCCAGCAGCACTCATGCAGCCCCAGACCATGACACTCCCACCACCATGCTTGACTGTAGGCAAGACACACTTGTCTTTGTACTCCACACCTGGTTGCCACCACACGCGCTTGACACCATCTGAACCAAACAAGTTTATCTTGGTCTCATCAGACCACAGGACATGGTTCCAGCAATCCATGTCCTTAGTCTGCTTGTCTTCAGCAAACTGCGGGTTTTCTTGTGCATCATCTTTAGAAGAGGCTTACTTCTGGGTCGAAAGTCATACAGACCAATTTAATGCAGTGTACGGCGTATGGTCTGAGCACTGACAGGCTGACCCCCCACCCCTTCAACTTCTGCAGCAATGCTGGCAGCACTCATACGTCTATTTCCCAAAGACAATCTCTGGATATGACGCTGAGCACATGCACTCAACTTCTTTGGTCGACCATGGCGGGACCGCTGTATGGTCTTGGCCACCGTGCTGCAGCTCAGTTTCAGGGTCTTGGCAATCTTCTTATAGCCTAGGCCATCTTTATGTAGAGCAACAATTTTTTTTTCAGATCCTCAAAGAATTCTTTGCCATAAGGTGCCATGTTGAACTTCCAGTGACCAGTATGAGAGAGTGAGAGCGATAACACCAAATTTTACACACCTGCTCCCCATTCACACCTGAGTAATATTAACGAGTCACATGACAACAGGAAGGGAAAATGGCTAATTGGGCCCAATGTGGCCTTTTTTCACTTAGGGGTATACTCACTTTTGTTGCCAGTGGTTTAGACATTAATGGCTAATGTGTTGAGTTATTTTGAGGGGACAGCAAATTTACACTGTTATACAAGCTGTACACTCACAACTTTACATTGTAGCAAAACGTTGTTTCTTCAGTGTTGTCACATGAAAAGATATAATAAAATATTTACAAAAATGTGAGGGGTGTACTCACTTTTGTGAGATACTGTACATAAGTGTAAATATAAAAGCAAGACAAAACTAAATGCTATATAAAAGCAAAGCATTATTGAATGATGAAGATAAAAAAGAACATTGACTGCCTGGTGTTAGAATGATTTGCTTGTGTAGATGAAGCACATTGCAGTTGTCCTTATGTAACTCGGTCAAACAGATGAGCATGTGGGTGCCACTATCTTCAGTTCAGTGATGCTGACAACTGTTAACTACTGTTTGCTCTAAGCAAAACAGAATAGGAACATGTGACTAATTCTTTTCTAATGTTATACGCTTTCAAGTGTTTTAACAGCAGAATTCTGTTACAGATTTTACGATTTGTATTTTCTTGCACCTACAGAATTATATATCTATCAGTAGCAAATCAAACACAACTGAACCTGCTGACTCTTAAAAAATTCCACTCCTCCAAGTGGTTACTCCAGCACTTTGACGCGTTACAAAGCATGTTCAAGCATAATCAGCAAGTCAAGTTATGTTTAATTTACTAGCAATAGAAATCTTGTGATCTGAGTGTTTGAAAACCTTCAACATGTATCGCAGAACAAGGCATATTAATTGATTGTTATTATTAAGGGGTGAGTCATTTTCATGTAACCAAACAACTTGTGGCCATCTAAGAGGCCCATACTAAATAAAAGCATGCAGTCTTTGCCAGGTAAGTGGTTTTAAGTTTGGAGGAAACACAAATGATAGCAAAGCTGTGTCCACTCATTTAAATAAGATGTTCTTCTGTGTTTAAATATAAGTGCATTTGCACTTACAGTTTTTAATTAGTCCTCCCGCAAAGCACCATAAATACCTATAAATAGTGGCAGTGAAGTCCACCTAATGCAGCTTCCTGTAATAGTGCGGCAACAATGCTGCACTGCTTCTGAATTCAGAGCTGAGTTTCCACGTCATTGTAGGCTCTGGGCACTTGCGCTACAGAGGAATGAAAAATGTTACAGAGGGAGTGTCTGTATGCATTGTGAATGCTGATCATCAATCAGCATATGGCCACATCTAGTCCTTCCCATTGTTTTCTGGATTGATAGCACTGCCTCTGTTGCTAAAACTCTACCACTTTCAGCTTCTTTTTTTTTATTATTTAGCAGAAAAATATTGAAATTATTACCCGGAGTTAACTATAATCATAGCACCAACAATAAGAAAAATTCATAGCTAACTTGTATTATAACATACTGTACAAAAGTTTCACGAGGGCCAGAAGCTTAACTGTAGTGTAGGCTGCAGACCAATTTGCTCTTTGCTGCACAGTAATGTTGGAACAGGAAGGGGCGATCCCTAAACTGTTCCCACAAAGTTGGGAGCATGAAATTGTCCAAAATGACTTGGTATGCTGACGCCTTAAAATTTCCCTTCACTGGAACTAAGTAGTCAAGCTCAACCCCTGAAAAACACCCCCACACCATAATCCCCCCTCCACCAAATGATTTTGGCCAGTTCACAAAGCAAGGTCCATAAAGACATGGATGAGTGAGTTTGGGGTGGAGGAATTTGACTAGCCTGTCCTGACTTCAACTCGATAGAACACCTTTGGGATGAATTAGAGCGGAGACTGCGAGCCAGGCCTTCTTGTCCAACATCAGAAACGCGCTTCTGGAAGAATGGTCAAACATTCCCATGGACACACTCCTAAACCTTGTGAACAGCCTTCCCAGAAGAGTTGAAGCTGTTATAGCTGAAAAAGGTGGGCCAACTCAATATTGAACCCTAGGGACTAAGACTGGGATGCCATTAAAGTTCATGTGTGTGTAAAGGCAGGCGTAGCAATACTTTTGATAATATAGAATATATATATATATATATATATATATATATATATACATATACACTGTAAATATATATATATATATATATATATATATATACATATATATATATATATATATACATATATATCTTGTTCAGATCCGCGCTATAGCTGAATGATGGCTACATCACAGATCTGCTTTGCTGGGAGTACGTCTACTGACGTCCTCCCCTTTCAAAGCTGGCCACGCCCCCCCTGAAGGGGGCGCAGGGCGCGCGCTGTGATCACTCGAGTCAATGAGACTCGGGTGAACACAGATCCGAGTAAGAGGCCAATCCCGGCCCCTTACCATGTGATCAGCTGTCAGCCAATGACTGCTGATCACGTGATGTAAACAAAGAATCGGTAATCTTTTTTTTTTCCTTCTCACACTGACAGCGTGAGAAGAAAAAAAGCCGATCGCCGGTTTCTGTTTGCAGGGACATCGATACCGAAGAGGAAGAGCATCTGTGCCCACCAGTACCGCCTGCAATTGCCAGCAATCAGTGCCCACCAATCAGTGCCCACAGTACATCAGTGCCACATATCAGTGCCCACAAGTGCCACCTATCAATGCCCACCAGTGGTGCCAATCAGTGCCTCATCAGTGCCACCTAGCAGTGCTGCCTATCAGTGTCACCTACCAGTGTGGATCAGTGCCCATCACTGCCACCCATCAGTGCCAGCTATCAGTGTCACCTATCAGTGCCACCTATTAATTCCCTTCAGTGCCACCTATCAATGCCCTTCAGTGCCACCCATCAGTGCCCACCAATGCCACCCATCAGTGCCCACCAGTGCCACCTACCAGTGCCCACCAGTACCGCCTATTAGTGCCCATCAGTGCAGCCTTATCAGTGCCCATCAGTGCAGCCTATTAGTGCCCATCAGTGTAGCCTCATCAATGTACATCAATGAAGAAGAAAAATTACCTGTTTGCAAAATTTATTAACAAAATATAAAACAGTTTTGTATTTTTTTTTTAAATCGGTCTTTTTTAATTTTTTTAACAAAAAATGAAAAACCCAGAGGTGATCAAATACCACCAAAAGAAAGCTCCATTTGTGGAAAAAAATGATAAAAATTTCATTTGGGTACAGTGTTGTATGACCGCGCAATTGTCATTCAAAGAGTGACAGCGCTAAAAGCTGAAAATTGGTCTGGGCAGGAGGGGGGTTTAGGTGACCAGTAAGCAAGTGGTTAAATATGCATTTCAGCTGAATGTTTAGCTAGAGTTCATTTTTAACATCTTGTTTCATCTATACATATATTAGTTGCTGTAGCTGCCAAGAAAATGATCTAGCAATCATTGACAATCTTTTTAATTTACTGACTCTTCAGCTAATCAACGAGCATTTTTTTTCTGCAGAGGGCTCTAAAGTTTGCAAAGCAGCTAGAAATGTAAAGTTCACTTTAACTAAGTAAAACCTTGGATGTCTTTTTTGACTGCCATTGATGCATCACCTTCTGAGCCTGACCCAGTTAAGATTTGTATGTGTGATTTCATATTTGTGCATAGGTTAATAGCCACTATTATATCCTAAATTTTTTTATATTTCTGTTGCATGTCTAATAAACTATTTTCCTCTTGTTCTGTTTTTCAATGTTTTGTGCATTTGTCCTTTTAAGCAAGCATCCATAGTCATATGACCCCGACTTTGTGATCCTATATATTTGTCAATACATTCCTCTTAACTATTTTAGTAATGCTCCACATTTTGTGACCTATTTTTATGTATTGTATCTTGGTTATCATTTGATGTTTGGTTTTAGTTCCCTAGGTATTCTGCCTGGGTCATTTGTCTGTTCTGATTATCGGTCTTTATGAACATCTGTTATCTGCAGTACGCTTTGACTGACTGCCCCACTTATTTTTAGTACACTCATATACATGTCCTTCAGCATGTGCAATTGTTTTTCTGCACGCTTTACTGTATTACTTGATTTTGCTATTTGTTTGGTATGCTAAACCTTACGGTAATATACTGGCTGTAACTTTCAGTATCTGTTATTTTTTGCAAACATGTGTTACATTTTTATCTTAACATAATTGTTCGTATACTCTTATTTTGCATATAAGCTGCACAGGATAACTTCAGTAGTTTTGTCTGGTATACCATGTCTCATTACTTCCACTGCTTTAGATTATTGTGGCTTCCATAAGAAACACACCTAAAGCAGTAGTCCTAGTTTATAATAACTTTATCAAAACTCATTTATTTCACCTTCTCCTAAATTAAAAAAAAAATGTATTTATAAATCATCTTCTAGTGCAATCAGCATGCATTACAACCAAAGACAAAACAATCAAATAGAGTTGGCTTTAAAGGAGTGAAAATCATGAAAGCTGTTTTCCTGATGTTTTGATACTGAAAAATGTGTCATTTTACAAGTCTTATAAATAAAGCACAGAAGCACAAAATTGTTTACTCAAAGCAACCAACCATTTGTGTTGTGATTGAAGGAAAAAGGACATACTGTACAAAATAATGGTGTATTAATAAGTAACACAATACCTACAGTTTTGCTCATAAGTTTACATACTCTGGCAGAATGTATGATTTCTTGGTCATTTTTCAGAGAATATGAATGATAACACAAGAACTTTTCTTTCACTCATGGTTAGTGTTCGGCTGAAGCCATCAACTGTGTTTACGCTTTTTAAATCATAATCACAACAGAAACTACCCAAATGACCCTGATCAAAAGCTTACATACCCCAGTTCTTAATACTGTGTATTGCCCCCTTTAACATGACAGCTTGAAGTCTTTTGTGGTATTTGCGGATGAGGCTCTTTATCTCCTAAGATGGTAAAGCTGCCCATTCTTCTTCGCAAAAGCCTCAAGTTCCTGTAAATTCTTGAGCTGTCTTGAATGATCTGCACGTTTGAGATCTCCCCAGAGTGGCTCAATGATATTGAGGTCAGGAGACTGAGATGGCCACTCCACAACTTTCACTTTATTCTGCTGTAACCAATGACAGGTTGACTTGACCTTGTGTTTTGGATCATTGTCATGTTGGAATGTCCAAGTACGTCCCATGAGCAGATTCCTGGCTGATAAATGCAAATGTTCCTCCAGTATTTTTTGATAACATACTGTATTCATCTTGCCATCAATTTTGACCAAATTTCCTGTGCCTTTATAGCTCCCACATCCCCAAAATATCAACGATCCACCTCCGTGTTTCACAGTAGGAATGGTGTACCTTTCATCATAGGCCTTGTTGACTCCTCTCCAAATGTAGCGTTTATGGTTGTAGTCAAAAAGCTCAATTTTGGTCTCATTACTTCAAATGATTTTGTGCTAGAAAGTTTGAGGCTTGTCTCTGTGCTGTTTGGCGTATTGTAAGAGGGATACTTTGTGACATTTGCGTAGTAATGGCTTTCTTCTGGCGACTCGACCATGCAGCCCACCTTTCTTCAAGTGCCTCCTTATTGTGCATCTTGAAACAGCCACACCACATGTTTTCAGAGTCCTGTATTTCACCTGAAGTTATTTGTGGGTTTTTCTTTGATTCCCGAACAATTTTCCTGGCAGTTGTGGCTGAAATGTTAGTTGGTCTACCTGACCGTGGTTTGGTTTCAACAGAACCCCTCATTTTTCCACTTCTTGATTAGAGTTTAAACACTGCTGATTGGCATTCTCAATTCTTTGGATATCTTTTTATATCCCTTTCCTGTTTTATACAGTTCAACTACCTTTTCCCGCAGATCCATTGACAATTCTTTTGCATTCCCCATGACTCAGAATCCATAAACGTCAGTGCAGCATTGGATGAAAGATGCAAAGGTCTGTCAGGAGTCCAGAAACTCATTGACCTTTTACACACACACAGTAATTACAAGCAAACAGATCACAGGTGAGGATGGTTACCTTTAATAGCTATTCAAACCCCTTTGTGTCAACTTGTGTGCATGTTATCAGGCCAAAATCACCAGGGTATGTAAACTTTTGATCAGGGTTATTTGGGTAGTTTCTGTTGTCATTATGATTTAAAAATAGTAAACACAGTTGATTGATAATAAATGGCTTCAGCCAAACACTAACCATGAGTAGAAGTTTTTGTGTTATCATTCATATTCTCTAAAAAATGGCCAAGAAATCATAAATTCTGCCAGGGTATGTAAACTTATGAGCTCAATTGTATTTACACATATGAATACAATATGAAAACATATTCAAATTCTTACCAATGTGAGAGGGGAGTTGTTTTGAAATATATTAAAGCAGAACTATAGCCTTCCATATAAATAAAATATTTACAGTTTAAAGGATAAGTTCACCTTTGTGAACATGTTACATTTTAGGGTGGAACATGTAACATGTTCCCAGTGCTGCAGCCACCACCTGCTACCATTGCACCTACCATGCAACACCTTCTGCAAAAAACAAGATTCTACAGACTTTTCAATGGCACCCGTTGGAACAGGAGCTACATTATGATGTTCTGATAAATACTTCAAAATAAAACACAAATCAATTCACAATGTTGTAATGAGACACACAAGAAAAGCAGCTAGGTGAAATTATAGTAATTTCCAGTGAATGCCTGAATTGAGTTTATATTGCAAGAAACTAATAATTAACTTCCTGACTAGCTCCTGTACATATACGGCGGCAGAATGGCTCTCCTGCACGAATCGCTGTGTATGGCGGCTCCTTTTAAGAGCCATAGTAGGCGCGCTTCCCCGCTGCTTGGTGGGGGACACAATGCACGTGATTGGCAGACACGATTACCACCGTCCACCTGCGATTGCGGGCACGAGAGCCAGAATGAGGACTTGTGTGTGTAAACACACAAATCCCTGTTCTGACAAGGGAGGAGAAACAGATTGTCTGGTCCTGCCAAGTAGGAACAATGATCTGGCTCCTCTTCTAGTCAGTCACATCCCCTCACAGTTAGAAACATCCCCTAGGACACACTTAACCCCTTGATTTCCCCCTAGTGTTAACCCCTACCTTGCCAGTGACATTTATACAGTAGTAAGTGGCTATTTTTAGCTCTGATCGCTAAATATCAGTGGTCCCAAAAAAGTGTCAAAAGTGTCCGATCTGTCGGCCGCAATGTTGCAGTCCTGATAAAAATCGCTGATTGCTGCCATTACCAGTAAAAAAAATGAAATAAATAAAAATGCCATGAACATATCCCCTGTTTTGTAGACGCTATAACTTTTGTGCAAGCCAATCAATATATGCTTATTGCGATTTTTTTCTTACCAAATATATGTAGAAAGATACATACATAAATATTGGCCTAAACTGAGAAAGAAATGTGTTGTTTGTTTTTTTAATTTTGGATATTTATTATAGCAAAAAGTAAAAAATATTGTGTTTTTTTTTCAAAATGGTCGCTCTTCTTTTGTTTATAGCGTAAATAATAAAAACATCAGAGGTGATCAAATACCACCAAAAGAAATCTCTATTTGTGGGAAAAAAGGATGTAAATTTTGTTTGGGTATAACATCGCACGACTACGCAATTGTCAGTTAAAGCGACGCAGTGCCATATCACAAACAATGGTCTGGTCAGGAAGGGGGTAAATTCTTCCGCAGCTGAAGTGGTAACAAGTAATTGTTGATATCACTTTCTTGTTTTTTACAGAATTGCACTTCCATATTTTGTTTTAGTAAATCAGCCATGAGATAAATACGGGAGTTCCCATTGCATGTCTTCTTCTAAAAATGCTAGTTGCCTGGTTGTGTTTGGTCTTAATGTTTTACAAAGCCGGGATGTACAGGAATGTACAGGAATGTAGCAAAAAACTAAAAGCAAAGTCAGAGCTCCTGATCCCTATAATTGCTACAGGTCAGTGATTCAGAAAGTACTGAAGACAAAGCAATAGAATGACAACCAGGGAACCAGCATTTTCTGAAGTAAAGATCAGTAATGGTGGCCTACATTTTTCTGTTATGACAGGTGTTCTTAAAAATATAGATATTTGCCTATCTGGCTTTTTTAGTAAAGAAGTCATAGAAAAGTAAGGAGCTGCAAATCGGTCCAACCAATCAGTAGAAGTCTCTTCTTTGATTTGCTACACCAAAGTTAAATCTAAATATGCTATAGATTATTATACTTTACACATTCACATTATAGTTTATTGAATAAGATGTGAACACCATTTAGCTCATGGTAAATGAAGATTAAAATAAGTGCTTTGTTAGAAAACATGGCATAACCTTATGTTTCCAGTTGAGCAATCTATGAGTTAATGAATTCAATGTCATATAGGGCAAAAGTAAAAAGGATACAGTACTTTCCCAATAAAAAGCATTGACAAAGTTGCCAAAGGAAACAGTATTCATATTTCAAAACATACAGTGTTTATCAAAGGTCTAAAGCCTGTAATAACCCTATATAAGGATACATGTGCCTATCACCAGAAAAATACGCTTATTTTGTAAATACCGGTATAGTATCTAAGAAACGTACACTGCATGTGATTTATTTTTTTGGATACTAGTGCCATAAACAATATGAACCTTACCATCTAGTTCTTCCACTGAGATGTTGGCAAGCTGCTCGCTATCGCTTCCTGTGGAAAGTGATCGGTTCAAGTAGTTATTCCCTTTGTACAACAAGCCAGCAGTCACATGATGGAATGGCATCTTCTTCCTTCATTTATTAGAAATGACAATACATTAAAAAATATTACTCATAAAAGTTCATTATTCACATTTATGTTGAGATTTTGCATTAAAATAAGATCATACATTTACTATAAAATCAAAAGCCTTTTGTTTTGTCATTTCCTGCATTTCACTTTTTGTGATGACTTTAAAATGTGTAACATTCTTGATACAAGTTTCCTTATCTCTGAATTTCTGTTCTTTGTGAATGTACACTTGCTTTTTATTGAATATTTTCAATAAAACCTGTTTAAAAAAAAAAACAAGATCATCACTGTTTCCGAAAATATATCGTGCATATCCAATTTCTAAGACTTCTAAGTACTTCATTATCTCAACAATGAAAGACTGATACTCCATTTCTAATAAACCCACAGCTGAAGCATATTCAAATCCTAAAACAAAAATGTACTATCTTGCCACTTAGATGTTGTCACTGCATTCTGTTTTTCTTTCAGGCTAGTCTTCCCTTAATTTCACCTTATAATCCTGCAAGTAACACACTTCCTGTGCTAGGATGGATATGCTTACTTATTTTTTACGAGTCCTGTTAGGGAGCTTTGATGAAATATTAGGGGTCCAAACAGACCCCATGATGTCTCACTTTTAAGACAGAGAAAGAGACTAAAGACAGAGATTTGCCAGTCTCCTTCTCTCAGTTACAATGGACAGCAAATAAACGGGAAGTGCTCTGTGCTTAGCGGCTCCCTGTTCAATCACAATCTAAAGCATAGTAAGCATAGTTTACTATGCTTCAGTTATAAATAAACACAGTGAGTGATTGGTAACGATCAATCACTGTGTTAATTCACGAAAATAAAGGCCAGTAAATTACATACAGTATATACCAGCCCCTTTCCTGTTCTCTATAATGAAGCGATCCCCTGGGAGGGAGAAGAGAAACCTACTTTCAGCTGCTGCAGGAAGTAAAAACAGATTAATTACAGCAAGTGCCACCACCCCTCCTGTCCAGGTTCCAGGAGGGTTTCAGCAAGGTTTCAGCAAGAAAGAATGGCAGTCTATCCATCACCTGCCCACAATCGACGCGTAGATTGCGAACGATGGGTTGCAAACCCCCGGATTAGGGTGTGCCCCGGGACACACCTCATGCGTGCGCCTATGGTTTCTGGAAAAGTCAACAAGTATTGTCTGTACATACATACGGGAAAAAAACAAAACCTTTTGGGCTGGATTTTTGAGGTACAACTTATGTGGCATTTCAGGATAAAAAATACAAACCTTTATTATATAATTACAACAGTTTAAATGGATAAAACATATGGCAGTTCCATATGCAGATACCCCCATTTGTAACAAATCCATACTTAGTATAATACAGTGATATACTTGGTGGGTAAAACAAACTCTGTTGCACTTTTCTGTACACACATTGACCATTTCACAAGTGAGGATCATCTCCCCAATCTGTGGACATGTAGGTCTGCTTCACACATATCCATCTTTATGGCACTTGATGAGCCGCATGAGGATCCCACAGGGGGTAACTTTTACAAAGGAGTCCTGCAGTGGGAAACACGGTGGCAAGTATGGGCAGCCTTATGCGCATGCCTGGTGCCCTTATGGGTTCCAAGCATGCGCACTTCCGAAACTCAGGCTGCAATGATATCAGACATTTTTGCATCATAATGTCATAAAAATGTCAATTCAATGCCGATTAGTGTCTAGTTTTGGGCGAAAAAGCGGACATTTTGGGGAACATATATGTGGCAGTTTGCCCTTTAGTGGCTTTGGCGCCTCCTGGACGACACCAGGGTTGGAATATGGATGCTAAGGGCTATTTTCCAAATGGCTGGTTTAACATAGGTATGTGGGGGGGGTGCCTGCTTAACTGCATGTTTAAATCAAGGGAATATTATGATACAGCTGTAATGAGGTCTATTTATCTGTTTGCAGAGGGATAAATGTTCTTGGATATTAATATTTACATTCAGACAGATGGTAGGTTAACTACTTCACTCTTCAAAAAAACAAACTGTGGGCAACACTATTTTATGCATGAATAGCATCCATCCTAAAGCGTTGATGAAAAAGCATTTCATATGGGCAATATTTAAGAATTAAAATAAATTGTTTGGAAGAATCTGATATTTAAAGAGAGGCAGCAGCTTTGAGGGATTGTCTGCTATGCAGGGGTTATAGCAGAAAATCCCTCAAACAAGCCTACTATAAGGCAGTGAATAGGTCACGATCAGAGATCCTTTTCAGTCAAGCACAGAAGAGGAGTTTGGACATGGCTAAATGTATTACTAAATCCGCATAACATCATCAGCAAATATTTATTTAAGTTTTGGTATTTGTTAAGCTCAGATAAAAATAATTGGCAAGTATGTGAGCTCTTGCTCGGGGGCTGGTTTATTTTACTGAAAAAGCTGTACCAAGGAGTGAACAAAATGGAAATTTTAGATGTGGCAGTTGACCTAAATGCCCATTTATTACAGAGAGCACTGTGTGTTTACTTCTAAATGGGGAGTGGTTTGTCCCCAGACATCACGTAGACATCACGTGGCGCATTCTACATGGGGAAAATGTAAAAAAAAGATTTCACATGCGATTGTATGATCATGTGTACTCTCTATTGGGAATCAAAATGATCGTCTCTCCAATGGGTCAACATGAAGGTCTGGTTCACAACTTTGATACATCCTTCATGCACTTTATGGCACTCGATAAGGTGCATGAGGATCCAATAGGGGGTAACAAGAGAGTCCTGTAGCAGGAAACAACATCTTAGGGCCACCGTACTGCCAGGGGTAATGATGCAATGAGTTTTAAACCATTTCTGTAATTGTAGATTTAAACTGTATAAACTGAACAAAATGTAAATAAGTTGAGGGATAATTGTTTTGAAGACTTATAATCTGCCATATTTGAATAAAAATTATATAATGATCAACACACAATAAATAGATACATTTACTGCCAACTTTACTTGTGTGGGTGGGAGGAATTGGTCTACCATCCTACCTCCCGTGTATTAGTGGCAAGTATGGGTGGCCTTGTGCACATGCCCAGAGCCTTTATGGGTTCCGATTATGTGCACCTCTGGTGCTCGGGCCATGATGACATAAGACATTTTTGCATCACGACGTCATAAAGATGGCGACCAGGAGCATGGTGTGCATGCGCTCGTGGCCTTGGAGAGCCAACAAGAGCAATATTAGGTTATCTCTGTTACCAATTGGCGTCTGGTTTTGGTGGGAAAATAGTTCATTTTGGGAATTATATATGGGGCAGTTTGCCCCTTAGTGACGGTGGCACCTGCTGGATGACATTGGGGATGGCATAAGGATGCTAGGGGCTGCTTGTGATTTCAACTCGCTGAATTAACATAGGTTTATGAGGGGAGCCTGCTTGACTGCATTTTTAAAGTAAGGAAATGTTAGGATACAGAGGTAATGAGGTTTACTTATCTCTTTATAGAGGGATAAATGTTGGGTAGGGACCATGGAGTAGTGAGCAGTCTTCTCTTTCAAGATGGTAAGTTTTTTTTTAAAAGTCACAGTTTTTTCCTTGACTGTTTGATTCAATTAAGAGAGGGGATTAGGGGACTCTTGGGAGGGGATTTATACCCTACACTCTCAGGCAAGCTTAGGACTAACTAGTTGTGTGTGTGGTTCCTTTGTTCCTCCCTATAAAACCAAGCAGATTTTATTTTTGGAGTAATTTATGTTTAACATAATATACTGCAGTTGTAATGTGCTGCATTGCATATATTCCTATATATAGGAACCTCACATCCATGTACAGGTTAATATAGGATATTTAATTATACCAGAACATATCCTTTTTTTACTTTGTTCCAGGTTTTTCCTTAGGCTTTACTGGGTTTTCACTTGTGATATCTTTGGGAGCGGCCCACAGTCTCTTGGTGGGTCATAACTTTGCCCTATTTTGTGCGGTCCCCCCCTTAGACCATTCAAGCTGCTTTAAGCCATCTCCCTCGGAGGGCTCCAGGTGTACCCATTTAATGCATGTTCAATATATATTTAAATATTTTGCATTGGATTTTGTCAAAAGGTTTTTCGTCTGTGTCTTAATGTTTAGAGGAATTATACTCTCTATTCCCCCACAGTCTTCTCCTGAAGAAGTGGAGTATCGCCCCTGAAACACGTAGAGTCACAGAATCCCCTGTCAATGTGTCTACAGAGAGTGGAATAGAGGTGGTTTTACCCACCAAGTGTATCTCTATATTATATTATGTATTGATTTGTGGCAAATGGGGGTATATGCATATGACAGGACTTTTAATTGTTGTAGTTTTAAATTATAAAAGTTTATATTTTTACCTTGAGATGCAGTGTAAGTTGTGCCTCAAAAATCATTTGTGATCTTGGGTTTAGATACCCTTTAACAAAACTGTCCTAATATCCAGATACATTGAAATAATTTAATCTCTGACAATATGCCAGAGAGGGGTTGTTCTCATACAGGGAAGCTCTGTATGTTGTCTGTGGTTTAATAAAGTAGTGATGCACGCTATAATGCCGCATATACATGATCGGAAATGCCACCAGCAAAACTCCGATGAAAACTTTTTGTCGGGAAATGCGACCGTGTGTATGCTCTCTCTGTCTTTTGCTGGCGGAATTCCAGCCAGCAAAATATTGCGAGCATGTTCTCTATTTTTCGGTCGGGAAAAGTTCCTATCCGAAAATGCGTATACAATTCGGACGTGCAAAAAATCACGCATGCTCGGAAACAATTTGACGCATGCTCGGAAGCATTGAACTTCATTTTCTCAGCTCGTCGTAGTGTTGTACGTGTACCGCGTTCTTGATGGTTGAAAGTTCAGAGTACTTTTGTGTGACCGTGTGTACGCAAGGCACGCTTGAGCGGAATTCCGTCGGAAAAACCATCCAAGTTTTTTCTGACGGAAATTCCGATCATGTGTACGTGGCATTACACTCTTGGTATCAGGAGCATGGAAAGTTTCCTTTGCCAGCAGTGCACCCCACATGTCTGTGGTGGATGAGAGGCTTGGCATCCAGAGCAGTGCTGCTTGGTTCAGAACATATTAAATATTTGATAATATACTACATAACCTGTTTAGTCTGTGATAAATTAGGGGAATTTCAACAAACTATAGATTTTCTAAATTTATTTTTTTTAAAAGCATAATTTTAATTTTAATATTCAAACCCATTTGCTATTTAAACAAGTTTACTCATAATTTATACATGTAATAAAATGACTATTACTATTTCTAAAAAAACATATTTTTAAAGGTCATAAAATAAATTAAGTCAGACAAGAAACAAAAAACAATTAAATTATACACAATTTAATTAAATTTCAAATCACACACAGCATTTGTTTAGCAAGCAGAATACATTTTTAAGGCCACTAAGCAAAATAACCAGCTGAATTAATTTGACTTCATATATAACTCAGGCATACCTCTGCCAATCTACGTGTTACCATGGGCCCAAACAAAATGCAAACTATACTACACTCGAGTGAAATGTTAATGAAATGAGAATGGATGTGCAAGGGGGGTATCGAGATGGTAGCAGGTGCAGAAGGGAATATGATAAAACATGAAGGAGGAAAGTTACTAAATGTAAGGGAGAGTAGGGAGACATAAGGAAAATAATGGCCAAGAGAAGGGCTACACAGAGACAAGAAATATACATAATCCCTAATATTCTCCTGAGATACAGGAGATTGACCTATAATTTTATCGTGGAGATAACTTTGAGACTTATTTGTCAGGGATGCAGTTTCTTAGGTAGTCTTTGTTGCTTTAATGTCAATCAGATTCCTCTTTCCTAAATCAAAAATGTAACTGATTATATTAAGGGTCAGAACTGACTGAGGCAATACTTTACTGCAAAGGGTTCTTTATTTTGTGTAATTAATTATTTAAAATTTGGACATAGTGGGCTTGATTTACTAAAGGTAAAAAGACTGTGCACTTTTCAAAGTGCAGTTGCTCTCTGAAAGTGCAGTTGCTCCAGGACTTAGTAAATGAGGTAAAGCTTCACTTTGCAAAGAATACCCAATCGCATGCAAAGAAAATAAAAAAAACAGCATTTTTGCTTGCACGTGATTGGATGATGGAAGTCAGCAGACCTTCTGCTCATTTACTAAACTCTGGAGCAACTGCTCTTACAGTGTGCAACTGCACTTTGAAAAGTGTACAGTGTATTTGGCTTTAGTAAATCAACCCCATTGTGTAACCTGTGCACTTTCAGATGCATAAAATTCTCAAATGGTGATTTGTGAAACCAACTTGAGTAATAAACATGTATTCAACATGAGTTCTCCACATTAGCAATAAAATATGTAAAAACCATAATGCTCATTGAAAAGCAAAATGTCTGCAAACGTTTGAGGGAAGAGAAAATAATACAGGAATTGTAAGGATTTTAAATTCTTTTTATGGATTTAATTATTTTAATGATTTGCTGAACTAGGCCCGTGCAGGTGTTTAATTGGACCTGCCAAGCAATCAGCAGTAACTTTAGGGTTTATACATTTCTGTTAGTCATGAGGGTAGAACATACAGTAACTGATTGCTTAATTTGTGCTAATAAACACCTGCCTAAATTTTGCTACCACTGGGAAATGTGAACAACAAAACTGGTATGGGAGAAGGAAGTCTGATTATAGCTCATGAAAGCTCCACTTCATTTTTCAATGAAAATGCAGATGTATTTATTTTACGCATTTATAGAGTATTGACCTATTCATCAGCACTTTACAGCAAACCAATCACATCATTCTCTATCCACAAAAGGAGTTTAAAATATGTTGTACCTATACCAGTCATGCAGACACGTACTGGCCCAATTTAGAAGCACTAAGAAGAAAGAAAGCCCACACAAAAAATTATACATTTAAGGCAGATAGCCAAAAACAGCAACAATATAATAGCCAAACAGAAACTCCCCATGTTACTTCTGGAAAAAAAAGTTGCATGTCTCACAGCAAAAGTTCCATACCTCTGAACATCAGAAACAACACATGAAGTGAGCTCCATGTAGACATAAGACAGGTTAAATAGTCTAAGCAATACACACTGCACACTTATATCCCTGTTCTTGTACTCACTTAAAGTGTTTGTAAAAGTTTGCAGGTTTTTACCTTAAAGTATAACTAAAGGCAAAAGGTTGTTTTTAGTTTTGGATAGAGTGGAGAGTAATTAGAACTCTTGTCAGTTTTTATTGTTGTCTGTGCCCTCGTTAAGGAGATTCACCCTCTCTATTTGTCCTGTGTAGCCTGGGGCCAAGCCAGGCTATATGTGTCAAAAGACACACACAGCCTGGCTTGGGATCGAGCCTGCACGTCTGCCACCATAGCAAGTACTTGCTATGGTGTAGACACAGAAGAGGAAAAGCCAAGAGTGTCGTCTGGGAATCCCAAAAGAGGAGGTTCAGGGCCACTCCATGAAAAACCATTGCAAAGAGCAGATAAGTGCAACATGTTTATTATAAATTAAAAAAACACAAGGCTTTATAATCACTTTAACTACTGTGCCAAGTTAGAGTGCCAAGTTATGTGCCAATATAGGCAGAGAGCTAATAGTTTGTCTGAGCTTTCCCAAAAAAGAACGTCTTTAATATAGTTAGAAACTGTTTATCAAACAGTAACAATGAACACTTTAGTAAAGAGTATGTAATGTACAGTGGGAAGCATGTTGTTATGTACAACCCAATGAAGTGCAAAAGTCAGCAGCATGGGT